>NW_009934135.1:69517-123547 GCF_000696875.1 Nestor notabilis | reverse complement strand
TCATCGACTGAATTTGTAGAGGTCACTGGCTGACTGCTCAGAAACAGAGTTTGTTTGAAGTAGTAAAGCAACTTCTGATGACCGTAACATCATAGGTGGATACATAAAGGAATACAGAGAGGCTATTTCAGTTCTGGATTTTAATGACCAAATTAAATCAAGTTGGAAATTGAAAAAGCAGGGTAAAAAAGTAAAATCAGTCTGTCCATGAATAAAAGAGCAGGAGGGAGATGATGGCATCTGCTAGTTCCAAGGGCTGATTATCATATACTTCAGACAAGTTCGCTTCCTTCCCTGCAGACAGAACCTCCTCTTTGATGAAAGTTTTAAAATTCAAATCATGTCCAGGTGAACTTAAATATTCAAAAACTATTTTTCTGATGTAGATAAAACATGAGTTATTAAAATAACCTTAACTGCTGTCATCTTTTGCATGTAAATTCAGGTTGACTTTCTTTCTAGTTTGATACAAATTGTATGTATGTTTTTAAAAAACCTGATGCTGTTTCATAACACAAGAAAAAACCTGGAGGAGTTAAAGTGTTGTTATCTTGTTCCTCAAAGAGATACGGTTTGTGTTATCACTGAACCGGCATGCTCAGATGGCAGTGTTGGGACAAGAACTGGCCCAGGAGTCAGGGACAGGGTGAGCCTGGCTGTTGCTGCTGCTGCGCTTGAGACCATAGAAAGAGTCTGCCAGGAGTTTTAAAGATCAAGGAGGAAGTGTTTATGCCACCCAAGCTGGATGCAAATACTATGCATCTATGGCTGAGAACCCAGGGGTTTTTTTTATTGAAAAAGTTATATCTGTGTTTCTTTAGCTCAAGGAGAATGGAGTTTCAATTCTTGGGGTTCTTATAGGAAATCTATTTCCCTGTCTGAAGTCTAACCTGGTTATAGTCTATAGGCTAATGCCTTGTGAACTGCTGAAGCCAGAAACCCCTGCTTTATAGTCTCTGAATGCAGCTCTGAAATCCCAGCTCTCAAGTAGTGCAAAGCATTAGTCTCAAATTGTAGCAATTCACAAGGTGTTTACTAAAATCCTGATCTGCTTGAACCGTGGAGCAGAAGGAGAACAAGATGCTTTGAATAGCATGTCCTGATTTTAAGGTCTGATGTTTTTTTGTCATGACCTGAAGCACTTCAAATGATCCTGAAGAGCACTAGTACTTTTCTAAGTGTTTGTCCTACATCTCTGAGTAGACCTCTCTCGCCAGCCTCTTCTGTTACTTGTTCCTCTTTGCTGTTGGAAGAACTCCTGGGAGCGGGTACGCATGGAAACTGCTGTTTCAACTTGTGTTGCACCTGCTTGCTGTGTGTTTTGGGTTTCAGCGAACCAGAGGAATGTTGGATAGTGATTGTAGAGCCTGTGATTATTACATGTGGGACTTGAAAGAATATTTTTGTTCTATTGATGCACATTTACATCTTGCAGGGAGAGGTTCTAGCTTTTCTGCCTGTAGATATCCAGGTTGGACATGATATGGATATGATACCTAGAAGACGTCAAACCAAAATGCCATGCTAATGCCCTCAGGGATCTCTTTTATCTATTCAATATAAAGGGCAAATATTGCTTGCAAATTTGGGGTGTTTGGGGTTAGAATAATGTGTTATAACTGAAGCCCGTGCTACCATGATTATTCCACAGGAGTTGATGTATAAGTAGAATCTTGTTTCTCCTCACTAGGCACTAAACAAATGATGCTGCTGAGTAGGAGGCCGGTGAGGACTGAAGCTTTGCTCTCATAGGTGTTCCTGATTCGCCTGTAAGAAACCTATAAGCTCTTTTCTCTTTATCTGCTGCTCTCCATTGAAAACCATTTTGTCCACAAAATTAAATGAATTGCCCAGAGGCAAAAGCACAAGTGCTCTTTTTTTCTTTTCTTTCGTGATGAGATCCAAAGCAACATGTTTTCAGGCTCAAGTCGTTTTCTTACTCCTTTTTCTGCTGTCAGACCCATGGTGTTCTGCTGTGTAATGGAGTAGGAATGCGTAGGGGTCAGTCACTTTGTCCCAGCTGAGGAGCAGGGGACTTCCAAGCTTTGGGAACATAGCCTCCTTAGCCGCTGTAGCATGATCTTTTTAATCATCCCGTTAAACTCAGTGAGAACAAGTATGTGATGGAATTTTGACACATGAAACCGAATTATCCGAATTGACAAATAAATATCCATTCCTGTAGTTCCATGATGTATATTTAACTGGGCAAAGGATAGTCTGTTAGCAGGAAAAGATTGGGTTTTGGAATTGTAATATTGTTTCAAAGCTCTTTTGCAATGTCAGGATTTCCTCCCCATTCTGACTTAGATGAAATTGTTTTACTGATCCTATGCTGAGATTTTTTTTTACTGAAATGGCTATATCAAAAACATTGTCTGGGTTTGGGGGGAGTGCTTATGTTGTTTCAAACACATACCTGTACAGTGAATCAATATAGCTTTTGTGTAGAAACGGTCCCATGTGTATATCTTATTTTCATTAAAACAAAGGCTGATAAATGAATGACCTGGGGACACCTCCCATGATTGAAGACAGCACATAAAACCATGCTGATAAAGAGTGCTTACTGCTGAAAGTCTGCCCTGTAGCTCCAGATTAATTTCTCACTTAACCCTGTTAAGGTGTTTTGCAAATGCTGCAGAACTAATAAGTCTGATATAATTCAGCAATGAAAATGCTTTTTCAATTTCACAGAACAATCTGCATCTCTAAACCTTAGCCATTTGGTTTAAATCTTTTATTTATCTGGATTAAAAAGGGAGGGAAGTAGAAGGCAACTGCTTGTATAGGTTCCCAAAAAATCTTAAATATTCACCAGATGTATGAGAGTGACAGATTCCATCAGTGAAATGAAAACACTAGCAGATAAAATCAGATTAAAGTTAGTTTAAACCAGGATCCTGTAATTAGGAAATTCCTGCAAAGTTGCATGAACTTGCCATTCTAACATCTTCAGGCTACAAGCATGGTTTGACAGCCCTGCTGGGGCAGAACTTGGATGTTGTTAAGCTTCACTGAAACATTTCTGACAGCTGAACAAATTACATCTGTAAAAGGCAGTATGTAAAGATAAATGTTCTGGACTATCCGTGCCTGTTCTTGTTCTGCCTGGCACTGTTTTGTTGACAACCTGTGTATGGGCCCTGTTTGAAACTCTTTTCCCTCTAGGGATGGAAGGAGGTGTAGGGCAGTGCTTTTGTATCGCAATGTGCTCTTTTGGATCCAAGGACACAAACTATTCAGTGAGGAAAGCCACCTGTCAGTTGGGAAAGACTGTCAGACTGTTGTCCAGTTTCTTCCTCTAGATGGAGGTGAAAGGATATCAAAGGAAAAGAGGAAAGTCAGGACATGCAAACATCCTTCAGTAAATCTATTTTCATAAACCTACTGCAGCTGGAATTAGAATGTACTCATCCATAAACCCTTTTAGCAGACATAGTGCCACTAATTTATTCCTCCTCGCAATATTATTAAGAGTTCCTGCAAAGAAATAAAAAGCCCAAGGCTAGTAATGATAAATTCTTCACTTAAGAAAAGAAACAAAACCTCAGTGATCCTCCACTGTTAAAATGAAAGTCTTAATGCAGCCTTTTCAGAGCAGAAAGCATTCTGTAAGAGTGTTTTTGAGTAAGAAGATCAATGCCAAATGCATTATTGGACTTTATGAGCTGCTTGAATCTTCAAGGCGTTCTGGAAGGGAAGGTTACTTAAAAATATTTCAGAAAGTGCTGCCTTCCTGAAATGTATTCATTGTGTTCCTCAGCCTCCCTTTAAAACACTTTGTGCTTGACATTCTAAGGTGTGCAATGGCTTGCGTGAGTTTCTTTTAATGGGATGCAGGGAAGGTGTGCTGAAAGTTACAACATGATTTATAATAGGTTTGAGAAAGTACATTTTGAATGTCCATACAAGGATACATCCTGTAATGGTGCCATCAGCTTTTGGCACAGGAGATGAAGGCTTGAGGCTGATGTGTGCAGTCAACATGCCAATAACTGCAGCAAGAAAGGGCTGGAGAGAAAGCAATTACAACCCCACCAAGCTCCTTCTGTTTAGTCTCTTTTGGGAAATAAAGATGTTGTTTTCAGTCTGCTTCCCCTACTGTTGGGGTAATCGGCTGTGACCCAAGTCTCATGCTTGGACTCTAGAGATGCTACCAGCATCTGTTGTTGGGACATCTCTCTCAATGGCAAGAATGACACAAGAAACCTGCCCCAGTAATGTGTATTTTTGTCTGCTTGGTAGTGCCAATATCACTGTCTATAGGGCTGCACCATGAACTGAATCAGAGAAAGGAATTCAATTAAAAGTATCTCCATTTTAATGGTTATTTTTCAGTATGATTGTTTGTAGTAAGCAGAAGTAGGATAAAAGGGATTCCTTACATGTCTATATAACTAGTTAAAGAATCAGAGGCAAAGACCGAATGATCGGTGTTCTCAGTGAAGAGGAGTTATTACTGGAGTTTCCTGTTTGCCTGAGCTGAGAGTATTGCTCTAATCAAGAGCAATAAAAACCAGGATCTGACAGAGATGCAGAAGGACTTTGTGATAGTGAGTGATAAAACTGTCAGGTTAAGTTAATTGAGGAAAGATCTAGCATAACCTGGAGATGGGCTCTGAGCTAGCTTTCTCCATGCAGAAATGTGGTGAGGGGATATCACACTCCAGTGTGTGCCATTCCCGTTTCATCTGGCCACAGTAGAGCAGTCAGAAAACAAATAAATGTGGGATGTAAGTGCAGTGATGCATCAGAGCTGAGAGAATTGAACTCTGAAGTTACTAGAAAGGTAGGTACAGTCTCTGGTGAGAGGGAATTAGGGTTGCAACACAGTACGTACTTAGAGAAATCTTGGAAGCAGCCCAGCTTTTAAGGAGAGTTTAGGCTTAAACCTCGGGTGGTGCTACTGCTGTTCAGCAAATCCCAGTGACAACTGCAACTGGGTGTAGAAGGACACATACTTAGATTGCAGTCTGTGTATAGTCACTAACAAGCACTAGAGTATTCAAGAAACAAGCTTTCTGTGGTTTCGCACTCATTTAATTGCATGGAGGTCATCCTATGCTCAGTGCCATGAGGACATGCTTTCCATTAAAGAAACACATTTTTTTTGACATAAACTGAAATAATTTAGGTGTAGAATTTGACAGTTCCTAAGAAGCAACTTTCAGGATCTGGTGTGGAATCTAGAGTGCTACACTGCTCCATCACTCCGGAGATGTGTTACTCACTGAGTCTCAGACAGTTGTAGCTGGTGATCCTGCC
This sequence comes from Nestor notabilis, assembly GCF_000696875.1. Taxonomy (NCBI): domain Eukaryota; kingdom Metazoa; phylum Chordata; class Aves; order Psittaciformes; family Psittacidae; genus Nestor; species Nestor notabilis. The sequence goes on along the minus strand of NW_009934135.1, from coordinate 118,279 downwards.
TCCTCCATTGCATTACCAGTGTGACTGTGGGGATGGAGAGATGATCTCATCTGAAGGAATGTGAAAGCTTGCCTTGTTCAGTCCAGCTAAACAAAGGGTGAGAATTGATATATTTGTTTTCTGCAATGACTAAGAAGGTTAAACCTCAGAAAAGAGTCACGTAAGGTAAAGGACAATGCTAGAGCAAGAACAAGCTGATATGAAGTGGCTTTGGATGTATTTCTGCTAGCAGTGGGGGTGTGTGTGTGTGCTTCCTTCACCATTACAGCAGTCAGGTCTGAAGTGGCATGCCAGTCAGAGGAGCAAGATCGTAAGACGGTGCTTATGAAGGGCATTATAAAACAATTTGTCTGTAACAAATGCCACACAATAACCTTTCCAGTCCTGCTGCTGTGTGAGAAGGTAAGATGTAAGTTGCAAGTAGATTGATCTTTAGAGCAATATTATCAACTTAGAAAATAGGGAGTAGGAAATGAATTCTTTTTACTTAAGGGGTGAGCTGTATACACAATTAAACCTCCCAGACAAACACAACCTCATTAGGGCTATGCTTGACTGCTTACTCATTTGTGGCATTTGTGATTAAATGCTTAGGAAGACAAGGCTCATTTAGTATTCTCTGGTGGGCATTTGGTTCAGGCATTACAATTTTGATTGAAAAGCAGCTGTTGACCAACATTGAATATATCTGTATTGGAAAAGGAAGAGCTGATCACAGTAGATAAGGGTAGACTGAAGGAAGAGGGTAAGGTCCTATTGCTTCTAGCAAGGTGGAGCTGGGAAACAATCTCACTTACTCCTCCTTTGTTACCTGCTCATAAGTTATGGGATGCTATGATGAAATGCTCATCACATAAATCTGTGCAGCTGAGAGGCAATGAAATCAAGGAGCAGCTGGTGAAACACACCATAGATCGAATTTGCTGCTAATAATTATGAGACTCTTTGAGCCACGTGCTTTTCCCCTTCATGCATGCCTTGGGAAGTGCTGAGCCAATGAATTATTCTTCTTACCAAGAGCAAAGAGTAACTTCTACTAGTGTATTTTCTATTAAGTGTGTTTTTATTGGATGTAAAACAGTCACAGAGAAAGTAATAGAAATACCACACATGACTGAGGAAAAAGAGTCTGCAGATTTTATTGCATTCATCCAATTACTGACATTGCAGCCCTGACTGTAAATCTTTGGACACATGCCTCGCATAGGAATTGCCAGACAAGGTCATACCGGAGGTCTGTCCAACCCAGTGTCCCATCTTCAACAGTGCGAGGGACCAAATGCCTCAGGGAAACACGGAACAAGGATCTGTACATATTAGGACCCATCTTTCCACTAGATCCTGTCCTGGTCTACAGTAGAGAAGGTTGGATGTACAAAGCCTTGTGTTCTCTCACTGTTTGATGCTGCTGTCCTTACTCAGAAAGCCTTCTGGATGAGAAAGCAGGAACCTTGCTGCTCACTTAGCTCCTCTTTGGTGGCTCAGCATGAATCCAAGTTGTTTTAAGCTTGTTTTTTTCCTGAAGGGGTATTTTGGATAGTGGTACAGTGCCATCTGTAGGGAAGTAAAGGAACACAGAAAAGCATAAGCTGAAGTGACTGTGTAGGTATATGGATGGTTAAGAGAACGTCCCGCTGCTTCCCACTCAGCCACTGTATTACACTTGGATTTTAGTGGGAATAAACCACATTCGTATCCTCAAGTGATGATTGTTAGGCTCAGTGCTGCTTATTGGCCCCATGATACCCTGTATGTGAAAGTCCAACAGCCAACATGAACTAAACGAGAAAGTGCTCAGGAGCTTAACAGTTGATAAATGAGGCTGAAAGTCCTAAGTACTTGTGTATGTAGTTTTACTAGCATTAGTTGTGTAGATGATTTAAGTGAAATGCTGGTGTAGCCAAGAAACTTCTCTGCCTCAATTCTGGTGTGAACTTAACAAAAACATTTAAGTCCTCTGGGAAACCCCATATATGTTTGCTAGGCACAGACTGGCAAACAGGGTTATGTAGTTAATGTCCTACAAGGGGCCATGCAGCACTGACTGTGGCATCACTCCTATAGATGAGCCTGAACCGGCTTACGTGTTTCTTTGATTCATCTTGCAGGTTCATGCAGAGAGGGCATCCAAGGACTGTTTGTAAATATTTGAGGTACATAATAACCCAGGGAAGCAAGTTTCCACTTGGTGCTGCTTGGGCAAATATAGAAAATGCTAAATAAAGAGAAATGTAAGCTGAGATCATCTGCAGCACAGGAAATAAGAATTGGTTGCTTTGCAACCATGGGTGACATACAGAGTTTTGCTTTCAAGAATATCAACCATCTAAAGAACTTCTCTTTTCTTTACCTCTCAGATATGTAGTTATGTAGAAAGATTAAAACAGTACTTCCAAGACCAACATGCCTGATGTTTTCACTTGCGCAGATGCCACCTTTCTGTCTTTTCCACCTTTATTGTCTTTGCATATGAGGTTCTGAAAACACATGCCAAATATTACCTATATCTCATAGATTTGTTGCTAGCAAGAAGCATACAGCATTTCAGGCAAGGCCTCCAGACTCCTGGCTGGGGCACATGGAAGTGCTGATATACAGACATGCTAGCTTGAAGTCTGATGGCACTTAAAGAGTTCTGTTGGTCCCAGCGTGCTGAGAGTGCGTTAAATGCCCTCAATGCTTTGAGAGGTAGAGCTCTTAACAAGGCCTGGGAAATGACTGTTTTGTTTGTAGTCTTTGTCTTCCAGGGAATTTGTCATCTTAATTTGTGTTCAATGTGCAACTGTAAAGAAGACTGCAAAGTAGCCTCTGTGGCCTACAGTTAGAACCAAGGCTGAAAACAGTTAAGTATCTGGGCAGGTGCTGTATGGACCCTAGGTTTCCTGGCTTTCTGATGTTTGATGTGTTGAAGAAAGCAGTCCTTCCCCCTTGCTTGACTCCTGCCCTCTGGCCCTTGGACCTGCACTGAGCTGGCATGTTTTGTCTTCATTAAATGATGTGTTCTTGTGCCTGACATTCTGGGGAATTGGGGGTGGCTTCAGACAAGTTCCTTTCAGAGCTCTTAAGGACTTTCTCTTGGACGTTCTGAAGTAATTGAGCATTTGTTTTTCCAGACCTCTGCAGGACCAGCTGAAGGCGATAGCTTTAAGACCCCTTGCTTTTCCCTTTCAGCTCTCCTAAAGTCTCTGATAGTAGATGCTTCCAGTGGGGCAGTTTTGCACATTGTGTAGCAGTGTTGGCCCTTGACTAGAGTCGTGTTCTGAAGGACTGAGTTTATGTGGGTGCTGGAAAACTCCTGTGGAAGGGGAAGCAGAAGCAGTTAGGGGAAATCCTCTGCTCCCTAAGGTGACTAAACATTACATGGCAGCTCTTTGGGTGGGAATGGAGAGCTTTCTGTTGACAGGAGTCTGCTTATGCTTTGATTCAGTTTCTTCAGGAGAAAGAGGAAGACTTTCAGCTTGCAGGAAAACAAAATAAAAAGAATTTTCTTAGCTGTTCTTTTGACACTTGAGATTACCCAAAAATTATGGCTTTGGCCAAGGGTGCCTGTAATACTTTTAACTCAAAACTGTGCCTTAGTGAGGTCTTGGTGTTGAGTGCTCAGTGGTAAGTAAACCTTGCGATGGTGTTTTTTTTCCATCTTAGTTAAAAAGGGGTTAGAAATACTAGCTTAAAACATCAGTGATTCTATGTTTTAATGATACATCTCACAAAGTTGGGTCCAAACCCACAATTAGATATTTGAGTATACAGACTCTGCTTTTGAAAGCCAGCTTTTAAGTTAACTCGGGATCTGCATGGGAAAGGGCTTTTTTTTCTCCATTACCAAGTCAGACCTAGCAATTTGCCTGTTGATGGTATGCTTTATAAATTGGTGCTTTTTGAAAGAGCAGGTCAGAAGGAAAGGGTCAGCCTAAGTTTATGATGGAAACTCAGTGACATCTTGGCTCTGGAGTGATTGCCATTCCTCCATAGTGAGGCTCAAAGAATATAGACTCCCCAGTGGGTCAGGGAGTGTGGTCTCCTGCACCTTGTGGCATAGCATCCCTCACCTGGGTATTGGCCCAGGGCAGGCTACAAAGGGAAGGTGCAGGTGCAGATGCCATGTGTGGGGTGCAGTCCTTTGGCTGAAAGGTCACTGACTTCTTCTTGGAGCCCGTGTGACCGCTGGGAGCAGAACGGCCCTGATGTCTGAAGCCTCACTGCCTAAGGAGATGGGGAAAACAGGTAGCACACCTTGATGCAAGTGGTGCAAGACTAAATGGCTGTGAATGGAACAACTTACGGGCAACATTTTCCATTTGCAGCTCCATGTTGAGGTAATTAGCCCAAATGAGCTCAAACTGCTGGAAAACTGCAAGAGCAATGGAAAGTAAAAAGGTCACTGTGCATTGCAGGGGTTAAACAGCTGGGCTTAAAAACCTGCAGCACTCTCTGAATTAAAGGGAAAACTGCAGTCATTCGATAGGTCTAATACCTCTCAAAAGGACTTCCAAGATATTTACAACTTTTGCTTGTCTCTCTTTATTCATTGCTTCAATCAGGGTTGTTTATACTTCTCTTTAAATTTGCCTTTAGCTTCGTGGCTGATGAAAACTCATCAGGGAAGAGTTCATTCTACCCCATAATTATGCATGTTAGGGCTGGGTTTCAACATCCATGCCAAAAGTAACAAACAGCACAGTGCCCCCTCTTCAGCACCCCCTTCCCACCAGCCTTGTGGCAAATAAGTTCGTTTTTAAAATAGTTTAAAATATAAAAAAAAGCCCCAAAGACAAAGCAGTATGTGTCCTCATGACAAGTTGAGATTTCCCATCCCATTTCCTGCTGGGAGCTTGCTTCTTTAAAATACAAAAATTGTGAGGTTTGGCCTTGAAAAATTGGTTTGGCTCAGTTAGATCTGGAATTTAGCGCTGAACAGGGGAGCTGGCGTAGGTGGGTATGTCCTGAGCATGTTTTTCTTTGCCATGAACTCTGTAGAGTTTTCCCATGGAGGAGGCTAAGCTCACAGGTATCAGTTGATGCTGTTACTTCTGAGGCTAAGAAGAGGATTAGAGTAAAGAGGCTTTCAGTAACTGAGCATAATTGCGCTGGAGCCCTTCATAGTAGAAATGGAAAACTGCTGATGAGAAGTTATGAGGGGATCGGAAAGGATATTGGATTTGGGAAGCAAACTTACATGCACACCTACTCTTGCTTAAAATCTCACTTATTCTCTAATTCTCCCAAAGGGAATGTGTTGGCTGGTCTACTGTGCTGTTGTTCTCACACAGACTAGAGGCTTTCTTTTGCTATCTCAGTGTACCTGGGGATATGTTATTTCTGGAGAAGAGGAGCTAGCTGAAATTGCTCCTAGTTTTGTTCATTTGGTTTTCCTCTCCGTTGTTTGACTTCTGTTTCTTCTCACTTTCCCTTAATCCTATGTGACTGCTTTTATCACTTTATATGTATTCTTTACCATGAGCAGCTCTGCAGTTTTTAGCCTGGCTACTTGTGGCAGTAAAAGTGAAGTGACCTGCAAGCCTTCTTTTGTCTTCTTTCCTTTGTCTCCTCTCACCCCTCTTCAGTGAGTACTGTTGTTGCTGGGAGGTGGTGTTTGTACCTCCTCTGTGCCTTGTTTTTTTCCCCATTTAATAGGCTTGTGGCAAGGAGTTCTGATCATTTGCAGTGAGGAATTATAAGGTGAGGAAATTCATATGAAACTCAAATTCCCCAGAATAGGGAAGAAAAAAGTTAGGAGCTGTATGTACAATACTGTTAGAGACAAGCGAGCCAGGATAGATTTCTCATGAGTTCTTGAATGTTCTTAGACCCCTAAATGCAGATGCTCCCTGAAATTTTAGCAGAAAACCCAAGCCCAAACCAGTGGTAGTGGATTGAATTGGATCTCCAGAGGCTCCTGTCTCAATAGCTTGGGTTTTCCCTCCAAAGGTCTTGCTCTAAATCACTGGTTCTGGCAGCTGCAGGTACCCGTAAACTAGAGAGTTCTAAACATGCTCTAATTGTTCTTTCAGCTTTTAAGACAAGGACTGGCATCTTACTGTGTACCACAGGGCAAATGGTAACCACCTGTAGTACTTGTCTGGTGCTCCCAGATCCTACAATGATACAGGAAATTATTGGTAATGGTTAATTGTAAGCTTATCATATGTCCTTCTTTGGAGGAATAGTAATACAAAAATAGTGTCCAATTCTGGTATGTGTAAAGAGAAGTCATCAGTTTGAAATATGGTTGTAAGTATTTGTATGTGTACTTCTACCCTGGGGGGGTCCTTATATTTTTATTATTTAACTATCAAATTCCATTTTTTGTTTGTTCCTTCCCTCCCCATGTAGCATTTTTCCATACCTATTTTAATGGTAGGTCAAAACAGTGATCTTTTTTCCCAGATGATGCAGAATTTAAAACTTCCTTTGTTTTGGGTTTTTTTAACACTTGAGAAACATCATTTGTTGGGGTGGGGAAAATCCTGTTGCCATCTACTAACAAATAAGATGAGGAATCAAGTGAGTGGAGATTCTTTTAGGGAAGCAGTTGAATCTTGCACTGACTGAGGTCTGATAACGAAGCTCATCTCTGCACACTTGAGAAGCTGCAGCAGGTTCAGCGACTACTCTTATCACACATTTGCATTGGTAAGGGGCTGTTCCATCACTCCATGTAAACAAAGCCACCATGACTGACCAACACATCTTGTGAGACAGATCGATGCTCTCCTGCCTTTGAGTTGATTCCCGTGCTGGTACAAGTTGGGCTGATGAATGAATCATCATCCTGGGCACATGCCACACCAGACTGCAGTCTTTTTACTGCTGTGAATCTGTATCTGGGAAGGGAGTAAGATATCTCTGTTCAAGGACAGCAGTGTGGCTACAGTGCAGTGTATGATATCCCTGCATTCAAAACCTTTTCCAGTTAGAAAGCTACAAAGAGAAATGTTGGAAAACTGCATCATTTGAGGTAAACTGATGAAACTGTCCTGCCCAGGTGGGATTTTCTATCATTTTTTGTTTTGCCTGGTTTCAGTACATGTGCCAAACTTTGGCTACTCTAATGTGGATAAGAGAGGGTCTAGTCCTCTTCCTCAGTAATCTCAGTTAGTGACATTTGAGTTGTTTCGTTTGCTAAGCTGGTGACTAGACAGGACTTGCATTTCATAGAGCCAAAGCTGAACAGAGGGATTGATAAGCTTGGAGGACCCCAGAGCTGGCCAGCTCACAGTAACACAGTTGTAATGCCCACTTTCTGTTTACCTGAAGACCCTAGCACAGGCTTTTGTTTCAGGTATGAGCAGTGTCTAGGAGTGTGTTGAAGCAGGGTCCAAAGCAGAAGTCTCAGGCTTGCATTTCATTTTAGGCCACTGAGTTCTCTTCTGTGTTGTCCTCATCAGATTTGGCAGATTTGTCCTCATCCTCTTATGCTTAGGATGATGTTTGCCAAAGCCACCAAACAGAATTCCTTCTTCCTGCAGATCCAGCTGTCTGGAGAGATAGCCCCTTATCATAGAATCCTGAAATGGTTTGGATTGGAAGGGACCTTTAAAGGTCATGTAGTCCGTGCTCTAAAAGAGCATGGCAAGCACCAAATCTCAGTGGCCAGTGTCCTGCCTGCTGAGCAGTGATCTCATACGTGGAGTCAGGACAGTTCGCTGGAGAGCCCCACGTGCTGTGGCTTGGGCAGCTTTCAGCCTGGTACTCCATGTGCTGGAGCCTTCTCCCATCAGGAGCCACAGGTCACATTCCTCCCCAGCTCTTACTCTAAAGCAGGGGGCTTTGGTTGCCAAATAAGTCTTTTCAGGCAGGAAGGAATGTTTTGTGGAGGGGATTTACCTGTTAGTGGATTAGGCTATCCCAGAGTCAGCAGCCCTGCCAGCTCCACAAGAACCTGCCCACTGCTGCCTATCCCGAAAGCTGTTCTCTCTTGCAGCTATTGGACCAGGCTCTGCCTGACCTTGCTGTTAGTTGGCAACTTGCTTGTTTGCCCCAGGTCTTGAGCAGGTAAGCCCAAGAAGGATGCTGGTCAGAGCTGCTGTTTTCAGGGATATCATTACATATTTGCATGGGAGATACGAGCATAGCTTCAACAAGACTTTATAGCACGCTGTTGATTCTTAAGTTGTCCCAGGACCTTTGACTGACCAACCGTCAATTAGCTGTGACCTCTTGTGGTTTCAGAATGGGGATCCAAATGCTGAGGTTTGCCTCTCTCTGTCTCAAACCCCTGACCGCAATTCCTATTTTTAAGCAGGGATGGAAGACTGTGATCTTCTGGAATTCATTAGCTTCCCCCGCTGCCGCTTTCCCCAGCTCCTTCCCCGTCTATCAGAGACATTGCTGTGTTAATGTGGCTGACTTGTCCTGTTCGTCACTGCAGTGCTCCATGTGGGCCTCCATGAGTTGCTCCATGAGGGCATCTGTAGCTTAAGATACCTATGCTGCCTTTGTGTTGTGCTGAAGCATCTCAGTACAGAAGTGGACTTCATTGACTTTGAAACAACTTCAAAGCCCAAACTGCCTGCTCTTGGTGTTTTCTCCCTTTGCCATGGCTCACCTTCCTCTTCTGTCCATGTTTTTGTTTTTCTTGGGACCATGCAGTGGTGTGGTTGACCTCCCATGGGTCAGGGTAGAGTTACAGCCGTTCCTGCAGCTCCTTGCTCAGCTGTCCGGCTGCCCACACCATGCTTGTTTTCCCATGGCAGCAGGACCACCTGCTGATGTCCAACTCAGCCTCTCCACCGGCCACTCGGCAGAAACCCCGGGGGCTTTAGCTCTCCTTGCAAAGCGCTAACTCGATTATTGGGCTTGGGATTAAAGTAAAAGCTCTGGGAGCAGAGCACAGAGCACGGCGTTAGTCCACTGAGACGTCTGCTTAGCAGCAGGGGTGTGTTTCCTTTGGGTTTCATATTTAGGTTAGAAATGCTTTCTTTTGGGGGCCAAATTGTCATTCTCAGACACTGTAGTCAGTCTTACTATCAGCCCCACGAAGACTGCATGTCTAAAGGAAGTGACAGAAATAGATACGTTTGTTTCCAAAGCAAAACCCTTTGGTCCAGAGAGAAGATACCTGCCTCTTGGGAAAGAGGAGAAGGCTCCCATCCCTCCTATTTGTCTGAGCTCAAGGTCTCTTGTCCTTTGTCTTTGACTTTTTTCCCATCGCTTATCATTTACTAGATAAACATTCCAGCATGTGTGCAATGCTAGACCACCAAAAAAGATGAATAAGAGATGGATGCACTGCTGCTTCTCTATTTATAGGAAGAGAGAGATGAACCAAAAATGATATGGGAAAATTCAAATCTTTAAATACTGTGGGAGAGATGGGTGGAGAAAGGGCTGCTTTCATTGTTCACAGGGTTCAGGACACTTTCTCATGAGCAGCTTGGTATAACCCCTTGGACACTTGCTCATATGACAGGGGGATTTCTGTGGACAAAATCCCTTCTTGTTTCTGGAGTATCTTATTCGCTTCAGCAAATAACTGCTACAACAGTCACACCGTCCTGTCTTAGCGTGCTCTTGCCTTCCTTCTTAGTACTTTCTGAACTCATGCACTGATATTAGCACTTCTGATCTTTTCACTTATATTCATGATATTCTTTCTACCATTTTGCACATTTTCATTCCAGTCACCACTTCATAATCCCTTAAACATCTGAAAATATTCCCTATCTCCTTTGAGAACAGTAGGCTGTTCTAAGATGCCTTTTTTTCCTGTCAAGTCAGTGAAATCTCTTTCTCAAGCTACTCTCTTGCTGTCTGTGTTTTTCCATGCCATTTTTTTATCCTATTTCCAGAAGCAACACCGTCTTCTCTCAGACCCCCTCCACTAATCATATTCCACTAGCCCTGGTACCTGGAAAACACATCTTCCCCCATCTTTGACAAAGAAAATGCTGTTATATTTGCTTGCAGATTAATGGTAGTTCTTGATTAAAATTTTGACTTCGTGTTCTCTGCTTTTACTTCAGAGGTTGGCTCAGACCCACCACAAAGGGGGAAGGAACTGTTCATTTTTGATTTTCAAAAGGACTTTTCATAGCAAGGTGCAAAAGTGGGAAGCATGAGGGTAGAGTGTGATACTGCTTCGAGTGCAGTAGGGAATTTAAGGCACACAACTGAGGGTAGGAACTGTGGTCTCACTGTAGCAGGTGAGATGCAGGGTGGGCAAGAGCTTCCTATTTGTTCTTGTACCCTTCTAAATGTCTCGCCCTTGCACATCTCGAGCAGTGTTGACCTCAGCTGCTCTTTCTGCCATGAGTTCTTTCACACTGCTCCTGTTGCCATAAAATGTTTCCTAGCATTATCTGCAAAGCATTCCCCTCAGATCACCTCTGTTATGACACCTGCAGGAAACAGCCATTTTGCAATGGCCAGACTGCCAGGCCAACTTGCTGATATTTGTATTTACTGAAACAGTACATCTGATGAAACACATCAGTGCTTGAGGCAGTCAGACTGTCCCTGCCTTCATCTCCCTGGTCCTTCCACCTCCTCCTCCTGTGCCCCCAGTGACCCTGCGGTACTCTGGACTCTCTCATCCCCACATTGCCATGGCTCCCACTGTGGATTATCATACAGGAACAGGCAAATTACTAGGTAGTCTAATGAGCTGGGGCAGAGATGGTGGTTTGAGCACCAACAGAAGTGCTACCACAGTGGAAATAATATGAATCTCATTTGCAGTTCCCAGAGTTCTTCCCTTTCCTTCTCTTTTCCCTTCTCTGTATTTTATTTCTGCTGATAAGTCTCTAAATGCTGCCTTTAAAAAAACCGCTGTTGCTAACCACTAATTTCAGCTTTCCTTAGAAATATACCCGTGTGGGATCCAGTGCTCAGAGTCCCTCCCAGGGTTGCATCTGCTTTCTCTGCTTTCTGCCCAGAGGAGCTCCGAGTACTCTGTTTGGTAATATACCCTCTGTGCTCTCCCTGGCCTGGGGCTCCTCTGCTTTTGAGCTCTGTCATTTGACCACTTTGTGTGGCGGTTAGTCTCCATATTTGTCGTGTAAACTCTTGCTAATGCCACTAGGAAGAATACCTTTATTTTGCAGGGACCTGTAACAACTTGATTTCAGGCTTTTATGTCTTGGTTTTTGTATAGGGTAAGGAAGATTGCTTAGCATTTGGATGAAAATCTTCCAGAAAATAACATGGTCTAGTGATTTATTTTTTCTTTAGCTTACTTCCAAAGACTACTTCTGATGTCTTAAGAAAAGGTATCTTAAAAACAGTAAGCCTTTTGTCAGTAGAGAGCTCAGCTCTACGGAGTTCTGCATTCCCACTGAGCATTTTTAACAGCCCACAAATTGAAAAAGATTGAAGACTATTGTTGCAGTCAATTTGGCAAATCATTTCCTTTGAGTTGTTACACTGCATAAATATTTCACTGTCCTGCCAAGAGCTGTTGTTCTGCCAGACATGTCATCATCTCAATGAATAATAGATCTGAGCTTCTGATCACTTGTGGTCATAAAAGAACTTGGTGTTCCTGTGAAGCTGGGTAGATTTGGAGTTCTTGGTTCCAGGATCTAGAGCTAGTCTTGTTCTGTTGTCACACTGCGGTCACCACATCATGATGTAGTCTTGTTCTAGATCAGAGGGTGGTACCCGCCTTTGTACCAGGTGTCTGAACCCACTGTATGATTGATAATTTTTAGCCAGAAAGAAGGTGATGATGTGAAGTGGGTCAGAGATCTGAGACATCTGTAAAGTTTTTCTAAGAAAACTTTGAAATCTTACTTACAAAACTTCAGTTGCACAGTTGAATTTATTTGTCCTCAGTCCCATTTGCTTTTCTGGGTATTAGATGCAGCAGTAGGGAAGACACTGCTTAGCCTTCCTTAGCTTTTTGGTAAGGAGGAAGTCCAGTTGGTATGGAACTAAGCAGTTGAGAAGCCACCAGCCTTTAAAGATTGAGAAGAGACAAATCCTGTTCTGGAATTTGGAATTTTGGAAATTTCTGGAAAGCTATCTGCCAGTCCTCCTATACACAGCTATCACGTGAGGCTCTCCACTAAGCTCTATAGATGATGCCTACTCCAGCCATTCCCCATTCAGACCCCTCTCTCGGTTGCTGTGTCTGATTCCACCTTACACAAAGTTGTAACCATGAGATGCAAGGCTGGGTATGCCATCACTTCAGTAGTTTTAGCATATGTTAGAAAAAACCTTGAGTTATTTATTGTCCAGGTCATCCAGGGTTCTTGGATGTGAAACTCCTACAAAAGAACTTGTCCTTTACTGCTGAAAACTCTCATTTTCATAAACCCCAGGATTCTGTACCCATCAAGGAAGGCATTCAAGCAGGGTGTTAGGCTGGATATTAAAACATGCTCCTGTGACAGTTTTAAGTACTGTACTTAAGTATACTAGAAGTGCTGTGAATGGAGACTCATGTATAGAATAATGCCTGAACAGATGTGATGAGATTGAGAGTTGTTCACTTAAAAAAAACAACAGAGGAGGGAGATATTCTTCATCCATTTGACTAATTCCCCTGGGGGCATGGAAAAAGCCCTTAAAACTTATCCATTAAAAATAGAGATGTATTTTCTGCTCAATTTGTTTTCCTCAGCTTAAACATTGAAACAGATTAGTCAATTTTACATTTATCTTTAAGTTAGATGGAAGAAATGTGGTGTTTGGGACACCAAACCGTGGAGGAGTAAGAAGAGAGTAAAATTCACACCCCTCAGACTTGTGCGAGTAAGTCTTACAAAGAACTTTTATCACCTTCCTGTAACTATCAAAGTATATTTCTTTTATATAGAAGGGACACTATAGTGTGGAGCACTCTCACAAGGGTAGCAGTTGTGGTAGTAGTTTGAAATGTTTCATGTAAAAGAGCTGTGAATGCCCAGGACCTTAGTGAAGCCAATGGTGGACTAGCTGTCTCTTAAGCGAGCATCTTGGACTCATCTCCTACTTTGTTTATTTTGTTGTGTATTTCTTACGTCTGAGAAGTTCTCAAGGGAATTTACCATTCAGCATTTCAAAAAGACATTATCATAAATCCAAGAGCTTTTTTTTTTCTGCTTTGTCTACTTCATGGCAATGCTCACTGGAACTTCAATTCATTTTTTTTTTTGTCGTGTGTGACTTCAGTTCCAGGAACTAATATTAGTAATACAGTGAGGAGACATCTATATATAAACACAGAGTTTTGTATGTTTCCATATATACTCATGTTTCTATATATAAGCAAAATGCTTTCATAGGAATATTTAAAAACATTTGTCACATTTTGTCGTGTATTTTATGGTGGGAAAGTGTAATCGGAAAAAATGCATTTAGATCTTGTGGGACAGTAAGGTAAAATAGCTACTTGTGTGAACTGGATCTTTTTTTAGATGCAGGCTCTACAGAAATAGCCAAGTGATAGCCCCACTGTGAACTCAAAACGCATTTCCTTTTCACCAGGGTTTGCTGGGCTGTTTGTCTAACCCTTGTAAGGACAGTGATGCAGCGTGTGCAGCCGGGCTCCCGGCTTCTGCGAGGACTGGAAGGATAGGGACCTTCACTTGTATCAGCCTGCTGTGTGCAAAGATGCAGAGCAGTAGATCATACATAGTCCATCTTCTTTAGACCAAGTTTGTACTTGAGCTCTACTTGGAAATACATGGCATTTCTTGTAAATAGTGTGCAGCATAAGTAGGGCTTTATATAATCATCACATTTATTCATGGCTTTCTAGCAAATTCAGATTTATTTTCTTTACTTTACTGTGAAGGAGTGAAAACCTCTTTCCTTCAAGTGGAAATTATAGCAATATTTTGAAGTTTGTTGTCTCCTGTCATTTGGGGGGCTGGCATAGGGTCTGCATTGTCCCTGCTGTGGGGGAGGTTGCTTGGGAGTGAGTTGTTTGGGGTTTTTTGCCTAGTTGGGTTTTTCTGTTGTTTTGGGGTTTGTCAGTTCATTTTTTTACTTACCTGTCCTAGTTCTCCATAGCTTTGAAAGTCATTGAGTTAGAAAAGTCAGAATACCATGTTTATACAAATGTCATGAGAATGTGGTGTGTAAGTGAGGAAATCTTTCCTATTGCTCCCTTTGTGGTAGAGATGAGAGCTCAGCCCTGAGCTGTTCTGTGAAGGCAGCATGACCTGACCAGTAGCTGCATTTGTGGAGGGTCCTTTTCTGAACAGGCAGAAGATGTAAAAATGAGCCCAAGGGCATTGCAGGACCCAAGACAGGGTCTGGAGGGAAAGGTGCACATGTGTTGCTATTGCAGTAGGAGATGAAGAGGGGAAAGTAAGGATATTACAGTGGGGAAAGATAGGAAATGTTAGACCCATCTGCTTAAAAAAACCCAAAAACCAAACCCAACAAACCACCCACATATATATATATCTATGTATGGATATATATAGAGATATATATAGAGAGACATATATAGATATCTGGCTATGAATCTTCAGCTTTTCCAAACTCTTCCGTGCCCCAGTCTTTGTATGTTCTACTGTGAACCACATACAGCAACACACATCCGTTCTGCTATTGTTAATATGCTATATAAATACTGATGTTTATACTATAGATTTAAGGGCAAGTCTTCAGAGCTTAGTAGACTCATTTTCTGGTTGAGGTTCGTGCTGATGTTTTTGTATGGGCATACCCAGAATGTTTGTCACAGAAAATAACAGTGAAGCGTGCATATATATGTCACATGACCTAGTTGCCCGTGTATTTTCTAGCAGAGGTTAGAGCTGGTTTACTTTAGTATTTATTAAGATGTAGAAGAATTCAGCCTAATCCCAGCTAGAAATAAACAAATGCAAGGCAGAAGTCACGACAATAGGACTCCATTGCTTTGAGGCCATTTCCATGGTCAGAGAGTTTTAGGGGTGCGAGGATGCTGGTATGGTGCACTATATGAGTGTATTAGCATTGGTGCAGATTTGTGGGCAAAGCTGTATGGGTTGCTTTAGTTTTAATTCACCCTCTGCCCTCACAAGTGAAACTAATTTGACCTGTGCCAGTGGGTTCAACCGTGGTAATTGAGGTTGTTTCCCTAGCTAGTGGAGTTGTGCTTTACCATAACTCTCATCAGAGTGTTGCAGAAGGAGCTGGGTACATCAGGTTGGTGGATTGTAGCCACACCCAGCAGATGGGCCCTTGCGAGCTCTTGCTGTCCTGAGATACCTTGATGCAATGCTATTACATGGTGTTAGTATAAAAGTACAGGAGCCTAGGCTTAAATAAAATCATGAAAATGCTCTGACACACACATTTACAAACAAGGTGGACAGTCTTAAAGAGGCAATAGAGATATGTCCCTTGCCAGAGGAGATTAGATGAAGTGTTCTGCTTAGATCAAAAGCCCAGTTCCTTATGAGAAGTTTTGCCACAAAGCTCGTTCTGGAGTAAAATTGTCAAAATATTAAATAAATAAATAGTCCCAGAAGTCAGTGATATTAAAGCTCAGTACTTAGGTCATTTGGGAGCAAATACATTAGGATTCACTTTGGATGGGGCTAAGATAATGATAGACTTCTGCAGCATACCAAAGAAAACAGACTTGGCTCCACTATATCTACCCTGAGCTAAACGGACAGATCATGAAAGGAATAGCATCCTGGCAGAATTCCTGTTACATCACTAAAATACCACTTAACTTTATAGTAAATATTTGAGAAGAATAATTTGAATAATATTGTAATGTAGGTGTGAGTTGCATGTCATCCCCACCCAGCAGCTGGAAAGCTGTTGAGCCACCCTGATTTATGTGCCATCTTTGAAATCATTTCGACCTGAATTTTAGATTAAAACAATGAGCAGCCATTCCACTAATTCTTTTTATTGTCGACTTACTTCCTCAAATGCCATGTTTAATGTCTCTGTCGTTGGGTTAGGAAAACTGTGATAAATAGTGCAGCAAAATATTTTTGTAAAATCTGGGGACAGGTTCACCTGAAATAAATCAAGGAATTGCTTAAAAGAATGTGAAGTAGACCTATGAAAGGCATCTGCTCTTGGTTACTCATTATAGACTGTGGTCTCAGTTCCAAATCGATTTTCTTCAAAATCTGAGCATATCCTGTTGAACATTAATCTTCTGAGTAAAAAAACTCTTCATCACAGCAAAAACAGTAGTGGCAACTCTACAAATTCACAGTCTCCTTCTTTAGATGCCTTTTCTCCTCTTTGTTTTTATCTCCAGTGTTGTGTTGTTCAAGGGGCAAGGCTACCCCTTCACCTGTTCTTCAGTGGCTGTGGCTGAAGGAGCAAGGCTTCGCTGTCTTATCTGAGAGGTTTCCTTCCACCTTCAAGAGCTATGGACAAACTGAGCCTACCAGGGTGGCCCCAAAAAACACTAATTGGATGGTTATTCACAAATGAAAACTTAAAAAAGTTGCTTTCTAAAGTCATTAATTAAAAATATCCATGGTGTAATTGCCACAGAAATTGATCTTTGAAGTCTCCATTTCTAAAATCTGACCCAGTAGTACCATTTTTGAGAAAATGAATTTTGCCTTCTATGGGTGGAAAGATGATTTTGGATTACTAGTTCACTTGAAAATCTTACATGCATGAGTAATTAAAAACTCCAAGGATCAAAGCCAGTCATTCTATATTTATTCTTCAATAATAGTAATAATGAATTCAAATGTACCATCAGTATTGTCACTCTTTCAAACAAGGCAGTTAACAGTAATCTTTTGCTTTCCTGGAGATGCTGAGTCAGCATTTGAACTAGTTCTTTTGGCCTCTTTGCATTATAGGCTTTTACAGTGACACGTCATCAAGAAAAAATCTACTTAAATCTTTATTAAAATGCAAAATCATGGTTTTGCCCCCTGTATACATTATTATATTAGTATTCTGCAAAAGTCTGTGGTTTCCAGGCAGTCAGGTATCTGCTATGCCCAGTTCTGAAATCATGGGTGCTCTTCTATCTATTTGCTGCTGTGTCAGACAGTTTCAGCATGTCTTTGGGTGGTTTAAATGATCTCCCCCCCCATCCATAACTGTTGATCTATACATGTTCTCATTGAAGAGGCAGGGGACCAGGATTCAGCTCTGCTCTGTGCCGTTAGCTAAAATTGCCACAAAGCAAAATGAAGATGCTGCTGGTGGCTTCAGAAGGTTGGAAATGGTCTTTCCAGTTTGGTTTGTCTGATCCATGTCTTTGAGTCTTTTGTGGCACTTTGCTACATTTACATGTGCCATACCTTTAGTCTTTAAGAGTCCCTTACAAGCCAGAGAATATTCCTCGCTTCCCACTGAATTTGCTAGCAGTCTAACAGTTCTGGGACAGACTTTTGTGCATCATTCCATCTCATGGGACCTGACCCAAACAAAAAGACAGTGGGAGAAGAAGGTTGTGTTTCTTGTGCCTTCAAATTTCTGTGGTATACTTCATTTTCTGCTGAAGCGATTGGAAGTTGGTAACTAATGGTGGCTGCTCCAGCACAGTGTGTGAATTGGTCCCCATCATGTTACAAATGTACACCGAGCATGAGTGCTCACACAGCCCTGATCCTACGCTTATGGGAAGGCAAGGTCACTGGTGCTGGTTGTGTTTACTGGCATGTTTATCCCATGGCTTTGGTCCCTGTGAAAACATGTGCACGTTAGTGGTTCTGGGGTTGTGTAAGTCCTGCTCAGTGAAGGATGCTGTCACCAATTTAGAAAGTTAACAGGGTAGCTTTCTGTTAAAGTTCCCCCAGCCACTGCTGCGATATAAATTAGAAAGCCTGGTGCTGAGCTTGAAAAACCCGACAGTGCCATCGACCAGCCAGGGTTTTAAGCTGCTGGACTTGCAAACTGCATGTGATATAAATGGCCTGAAGTAAAAACAGGTCATTAAAATGGAGTATTAATGATCTTAGATGTTGGCAACACAAGAACCTTTGTAAATTAGTGTCCTAAATAGTGAGCTAGAAGTAAACTACAGGACATGATGATGGTAGTAAAGAAACCCAAAGATAATATATGCAGCCCCCAGTTCCTTTCATGACCCACAACTCCAAGATGCTGCTCTTCCTTTTCAGCTCATGCGCTTTGCTCGCAGCATGGTTTAGGTCCTTATGTAAGCACACTGCCCTCAGCTAACCTCCTCCTAATGTCCAAACACATTTCTGTTGTGCCTTCTAGTACTTTACCTTTGTCGGATTTAAAGTCTTGTGGTGTATATGCCAGAATCTAGAAGCTCCCCAAATTAAACTCAGTTTGTTCTAGGAATAGAGAGAGGCAGGATTAGAGGAAGGATTAGATCAGTAGGATTTTTGGCTGCGATGATACAGAAACAAGGCGTTTGTTTCTGTTGGTGTCGTGTTTTGGTTACCTGAACATCAAAGTCATTCGAGTTCATCGCTGCCGACTTCTATTTTTGTTGCTCATAAATATCTCTTGATGTTCCTGTTTTTATTTAGTGGTTTAACTGTGGGTAAGTGGAAGCAGCCGCTTGGACCAGTGGAGTGGTGGAGGAGACTGACGAGGTCACAGTTTCTCTCCTGCATCCTTAAGAAGGGCTCAAGAAATTGTCCCCCCTAGGACAGGGGAGAGGGAGGAAGGTGGGTTGGTTACAAATCATAGCAGCAGTGCAAAACTACAGAAAGAGACACTGAACAGGCCAGGGCAATGTTTGTTGTTGCTATGGATCCCCAGGCTGGAGTGTACATCTCTCTAAGGAGATAAGCCCAGATTCAGCAGCACCCAGACCCCGCCGGTGCCAGAACCCAGGACCTTTCCAATCCATCTGCTCACTGCTGGAATGAGGTTTGGAGAGGACCTGGAGCTTTGAGTTTAGCGAACCCAAGGTTTGGCGCTCCCTCTGCTGGCTGCATTTTTGCTGGCTGGTTTCCTTGTCTCATCCCTGAACGAATGCTGAAACCAGTGTGGACAATTTTGAACAAACAGGGAAGTAATAAAATTAGCATGTCTCCTCTTTTGGGGTTGACCGTGCATTGGAGGTGCAAGTCAATAAGGAGATGCATTTCTTACACTTCTTTTCAAAAGGTCATTACTTGCCTTGGGAAGTGGAGGCACAGGGGAAATCACATGAGCTTAAGTCACACTTCATTATCTTTTTGAATCTGGTGTGGAAGACTTGAACCAGGACCAAGGATGACTTCAGTATTCTGTTTGCTTGCCTCAAATTTTATCTGCAGTTTTTGTTCTGGAGTAGCCCAAATAGTGCTACTCTCTCTGCAGACTTAATACTTTCTCCTCTTATTGTTGCCACCTCTTCTCTCAACGTTATTTTGCTGCACTCCCTGAAGCGCTTCCGTGATTTGTTTCTACCAGCCTGTTTCTCATCTCAAGGCACCAGTGTTCTGCTATCACAACCTTGTACTTGGGTTAGAGCCTCAGGTGCGTGTCAAAAACCACTTTGCTTTTGAGCATTTTCTCTCTCTGTTGTTACATTTTCCATCTCTTCCTCTCCGACTTTGGATCCAGCAGATACTTTTCTAGTGTGTTAGCTTCCAGTTTTGGGAAGTAGCTTGTGTTTGTCCATCTACCAGGCTGAAATCAAATGCCCAACACTGAGAGCAGACCAGCTTGTGGTGTGCATTTTACACCCCTGTGCATCCTGGTTATTGTCAATCCCAGCATATCCAGCCCAAATTCTCTACTGCCTAAGGACTTCATGGCTAGAAATCATTGGCATGCTCTTCCTTGCCTCTTCGTGGCAAGGAAATCATTGCTAATGTTCAAGGAGTTTCTGAAACTTTACCTCTCCACTCCTTAATTTCACTGTTTCTGCCTGCCTACACCTGGTAATAGTTTTCCCTAAATGTTCTCACTTCTCCTAATTCTTCCCTACGATTTCCACTTCAATAGCAGAGGTCTGAGTTGAAATGACCTTTTTCTCAAAGTTATTCTTGGTTGCCAGCTAATTTCTTTTGCTTATGGACCTAAGGTGAGTTCAGTTCAGTTGCATTTAAAGCTGCATCAGGTAGCAGCTTTCTAGAGCTATGCTCTCACTCTTAGAAGCAGCAGCGAAGTAAATTAAGTTTGACAGCATGCGTCTCACCAAGGTCTGACCAGAATGGATTGGAGTGCCTACACCAAGCGATAGGCTGATGAAGATGGAAAATTTTAGCTCATTGCTTCTCTTCCATGCCATGGGGCAGCAGAGAATTATTGAGTTCTTTGTAGGAGCTTCATCTAGTCAGGTTTTCAAAGTCACAAGTAACTGAGCTTCTGCTGTTTCCCTTGGGAAAGTATTCCTTACAAATACAATTCACTGTCAGGAAGTCATTCTGAAACTCTCCCTAATTTTTACTTTTTTTGGTGTCCTCCCACTAAAATGGGCTTTAACACAAAGAATCTATTTAAAGCCCTACTTCTTTATTTTCCTGTGAAGGCTGATGTGGTTTCTAGTTAATGTTTGTACGAGACTTTAAGCTCTCTGGTTTAAAGGCAAAGAATCACCATATTCCCTGTGGTTGTGCTGATACTTTCACGTGTTTCCCTGAGGGTCTGGATGAGTTTCATGTGGCTGTAATAAATGGATGTTAGTTATTGGGTTCTCTTCCCAAATATAAATTAAAAACCTGTGAGTTTTGCTGCTGAAAAGAGCAGGATTTAAAAAGCCTACTCTAAATGTAGATTATGCTTATGCCGAACGTTTGGGTTTCTTTTCATTCTGTGAATGATGTTGTGCTGTGAACCCAAAGGCAGTCTGCAGCAGTTAGTGGTGGTGAGTGAGAAAGTAGCAGTCTGATTTCCCTGTTGAAAATAATCTAAGTGCAAAAGCAAACAGCATGAATGCAAATTTCTGCTAATAGAAGAGAGATTTAATGTCCTTGAACTGTGCTGCAGAAAAGAAATTTAGGGAAACACTTGTTACTTAGGTATAATTGCTTGCAAGCCAGTGCTGTTCTAGAGAGAATTGTTTTTCATGGTTAAATTATACAAGACATCTAAAAATAAATTGTTCTGCGTAATACAGTGTTGAATCTGTGAATCTCACTGATAGACCAAATAGTTTACCTTCGTAGAAATCAGTCAAAACCAAAACAATCACATAAGAATAAACTGGGAGATTTCTCAGAAGCACACATCATTAGCAAATTCAAGGGCAGCTAAAACACCTCCTGGGATTTTTCTCCACGTCATTGTAGGCATATTAAACAGGTTATAGCTTAATGTTCCAGGGCACTCACCAACAGCAAACGGACTGAGATTACTGGCTTTAACAAAAACGGGCTAGCCTGATTCTAGTTTTACCACAAAATGACTTAACAGGCATCTTCTGTTTTATAGAACAGTGCTTTGATTTAGCACTGATTTTTTGTTAATAAAAGGAAACTGAGGGCCTTTTGTGATATCTGATTCTTGCTTCAGGGAAATAACATTTACAAATCTTTCCAGATACTAAGCTCGTAAACCTGTTCCTGCAGACATAGAGGAATCTCTAGTTGCTTACTCATGATATAAGCTTATATACGTTATGTGCAGGTTGTTACTTACTGCTCAGAGTCCCTGAGTTATGCCTCTGCTGCTGGACCACTTATTTCCTGAGCTTTGGCTTTAAAGCTAAGCCAGCAGTATTATAATTTCTGCAGTGTGGTCTGGCTAGTAATATAATTTTGCCCACTTTTGGTCCTTGTTCTAAATGTACAAATGCCTCAGGGTCAAAGGGTGATATTTACTTTTTCCATATCTTTTTCAAGGAATGGTCAAAGTACCCAAAGAAAATCAGTATTTTGAGCATTCTTCCAGTGCTATTCTGCATGGTCAATCACATGGACTCCCAGGAGCTGATTTTAGGTTCAGTGACTCATGCGGATTTCACTAAGCATCTTCATGTTTCTTAATTAGCTTAATAAATTAATCAGGAGTTGCAGTACTGAGCAAAATCCAAGCTGAGTGACAAGGTTTTGGGCAATGGGATGAGACTGGATTTGCTTTTAACAGAACTCCTTGGTCCTTCAGTTGCCCATGAATGTCACTGGAAGATTAGCATTTGTTACAAGCCATGTACACATGTAACTTCCTTGGGCTGTTGCTGACTGTTGTTGTAGATGGGAGAAGCTGAGGCAGAAAGCAAATGCTGCCTGCCTAAGTCCAGAGAGGAGTTGTGGGTCAGAGCACTGCCCACAGTTCTCTCCTGGTGCTGCTTATTACACATCACTTGGGTCATTTCTGCCTTTGTTATCAGATCTGGCAGTGTTGCAAAACTGCCTGCTTGCTAAATATCATTGTATCAACACTTAAAGCGAGTGATTAAAGAAAGATAAATGTCATAGATGCAGTGTGGTTAGAGACTGTAGCCAGAAAATCAGTGAGGTATAGAAATTATTTATATAATTTCCATGCACACTTGTTCTCCCTGTTTAATTTGTGTTCTGCTCTCAAAGCCCTAGGAATACCATAGACAATCCAGGTTTCCTTACCTGGATGTTTACTTTATTCAGCTTCAGGATGGATATGTATTGTATGTCCTTAGCAATGGAAAATACAGTTGAAACCTCTCTCAGTTGAATATTTGTATTGACAAATACCAGTGGCCTGATAGAGTCTTTGAATAAAGCTGTAGCCAATTTCTATTTAAAACACTCAGAGGAGTCATTATTTTATTCACAGGCCACTTCTAAAGTTGGGTACATGCTGCGTTGTGCTCTTTTACGATGTATTAAGAAGTCTTCACACTCCTCTGGCTTTTCCTTTAGCCTTTTGTGCCTTGATTACTTCCATACTTGGAGGGTATTTTGCAGTCGTCTGTGCAGCAGTCTGAGAGGGCAGCCAGTCTGGGAATGCATCTTTGTGACACCTCCACCACCAGCACTGATGTTTATTCCGCTGTCTGATGATTTCTGGCAAATTATTGCATCTGGATCAAAATTAACTTGCAAAGACCCAGGAAATGTAATTTTCGGATCTGGTCTGTTTCATCAAGTGACTGCATGAGCTTTGGTGCCATTGCAAAGGAAGGAGAAGAGTTAGGAAGCAAAAGGCAGCCTTTTAGAGGCAGCTGTATTAGGCTGGCTTAAATTCATCTGAGCCCAGCTAAGTGGTGGTTTCATGGAAGTCAGAAACAGGAAAAGTTGACAGTCAAGAGGGAAGAAAGGTTAGTGTCAGCCTGCGTTTGGATGATTTATCTATTTTCAACGGATAAACTCTCTGAAACATATAGTTTTAAGAGCTTAACATTGATTCTACCCACCAAGAAGTCCAGTGATGTTTGAAACTATGACAAGTTTCAATGGTCTCCATACTTCAGGTGATATACAGAAAAACCTTAAAAAATCAGAGATCATGGTAGAGTTAGAAAAAGTATTTCTAGCCTTCTTTTTCATTGTACAAATTACAAAATGTCCGATACCCATCCATAACTAATTCCTTGTCAGCTCATGTTGCATAAGAGAGCAGTAGCTGGTACAGATTTTGGTCATTGTCTCACATTAGGTACTGTTGCTCAGATCAGGGTGTTGCGGCTGCTAAAACTCAGAGAGAGCATAATATTTTAGTGATCCTAAAATCATGGTGGGGACTAGCTCAATGGAAAGGGCATGTATCTGGTTTTGTGCCTGAAAGTCATGCACAATTTCCCATGGTTTTATCGTCCCTCAGGTCCTTCCCCAGTCCCATTTCCATCCATCTTTCCCATTGCTTGTAGATGAGTCCAGGATGCCACTGTTAGAAAGACTGTCCTTTTCAGAACATAAAATTTCATCATTTAGTTCAGCTCAGTCATAAGCAATACAGAAGTGGAGGAGAAGGTGGCAATGTAGTGATTCTGATCAAAGCTGAAACACCGTGGTGATGGCATTGTTTGTTGTTTTTTACTTCA
Organism: Nestor notabilis; assembly: GCF_000696875.1. NCBI lineage: Eukaryota > Metazoa > Chordata > Aves > Psittaciformes > Psittacidae > Nestor > Nestor notabilis. The sequence goes on along the minus strand of NW_009934135.1, from coordinate 94,542 downwards.
GCCACTTGTACAGATCTGAGCACTCTTAACCATTTACTAATGTGTGAGAATGGTAATCGTCAGGAATTAGCATCTGAATGAGCAGGTGCAAATGAGCTGTTCTGGTTCCTGATAGAAAAGGTTCTTGAAGGAGTCATGTCTTCTGACTTGAAAGCAAATGTACTATCTGAGCAGCCACTGGGAAATAATTTACATTATTTGATTTGTCCGTGTGACCTCTTTTTGTGCCACAGTTCTTCTTGAGCATTGTTAGATTGAAAAGATACTATTGTTGTAATCTATTACAGGGAACAGCACTGATAATAGTAGTTAAATCTTTCCTGGGTTTATGAATTCACCTTTTTTGTTTTTGTACTGTTCATTGAGCAGTAAAAAGAGCTGGAAGTCTTGCAAGGAATGTAGAGAAATAAAACCTGGCACAGGAAAGACTTTCAGTACAATATGAATGTTGATCCTTTAAAATCACAAATCATCTTTCTATTAATTCACTGTAGAATAAGGTCTCCTCAAGATAAGACTCAGCAGTGCTGTGGAGTTGGTATTTAAAGTATGTCCATCTGCATCTAAACGAGTAGCTCCAAGACAATCAGATTATGCAGTAGTTACTTTGGTGAGAATATCGCCTAAGTGGAATGGAAACTTCATTTTGAGTCTAATATTAGACCCTGCTTTGGAAAATTCCTTTTAAATGATCACAAGCTGGGAATAGCAAAAGAATTTAACTTTCGACAGACAGCATTCACCAAGAATTTGTTTTTAACTGCTTATGTTGGGTCCCTGGGAAAGCAGATGTGAAAAACTTACCAAAGTGAATTGACTTGACCTGATGCAATGTTTATATCGGTAGTTGATAAGTTTTCCTCCCTCGTCTAATTTGTTTGGGATATTTTCATTCTTTAAGCATGAGTAAGTCTGGGGTGGAATAGTTTGAATGTTTGTTAGTCTAATAATCTGAATCTTAAAACATGCAGACATTATTGCCTATAAAGGGGTCTAAGCAAAGTTGAACTATTTTGGTTATCTTCCACGGATGGAGAGAAGTATCGTTTTTCAGACCAGGGAAGAAGAATGTGAGACAGTTTTGCTTACCTTCCAATAATTCAGGAAGCATATTAGTATCTGCTTTATTTATACTTCAGAATGCCACTTGTATTTGGCGAACCCTTAGAATGCATGTTACTTTTTATGCAGCTTTATAAAGGAGTGGCACTTTTAATGGCACTTAGGGAAATCAGCAACAAGGGATATCACAGCGGATTCATGATATTATTATTATTATTCCTGTGGCAGAAAAGACTTTAGGAATTATAGAATACACTGTGAATGATGCACAGCTCAGGGATCTTCAGAGCCATTAGTATATCTCATCTTAGTTCTTCTCTTTGTTGATCAGACGCTGTCACTTTGAATATTTTAGTTGATTCCTAAATAAGCCCCCACACTCCTACAGAGCATGGTTATATAAATTATTTTTGAGGAAGGCAGGAGAAAATGAGAAATTCATAAGTTGGGCTGACCTCTTCTTCCCAGCTCTACCCTGTCCTTGTGCTTCTGCGGTTTGGCCATTGTTGCTGTTGTTTCCAAGCTTGAGGAGAACATCCGCAGGAACTCACTGTAAAGGAGGGCTCCAGCCTGGCCTTCCTCTGCCAGTGCATGAGATAAGAATTGGAATAACTGTCAACAAGATAATATAATGAATTCAATGCCAGGGCAACAGTTTCACTGGGAAAGACATTAGAAAGAGAACACTGATCTCTTTAGCTGTTCTCCTTTAGTGCACTAGGTGGATTTATGTGACCCAGGAAAGCATTTCTCAGACAGAAATCAGATTATGATTTTAAGCATTTATTAAACTTTGCCTGTTCTTTCCTGAAGCCTGAGACCAACCTTTTTGTCTTTTTATTTATACCTGTGTGTCTATAATTCTGCTATAATTTCTGATCTTTCAGGAATTTCTACATGTCTAAATTGCTGATCTGTCTCCTTGCAGGCAAGTCTCACCTGGCTATAGTACAAAGAGTAAACAATGAAGGAGAAGGGGATCCTTTTTATGAAGTCCTGGGAATTGTCACTTTAGAAGATGTGATTGAAGAGATCATCAAGTCTGAAATTCTGGATGAAACAGATCTATACAGTGAGTAGAAATATTTGCTCTTCATTTGTAGACCAGGGGGAGGACTCCATCCACAAGCAGTTGTGTCTAATAGCTGTGTTTTGAGAGATGTTAAGTTGCAGATTTAAAATCTCAATGGTCAAAATGACCTGCAGATCCCTCAGACGGCCAAAGTAATTTTTGGTTTTGCAGCATGGGCACCTCATCCCTTTATGCTGTATTAATTCAAAAACATTCCAAGGGGAATGGAGTCTTTTTAGAGTGTCTCTCTGTCACTCATTCAGAAAACTTGAGAATGGAAGGTTGTCTTCAGGGCTGAAAACCAGCATGTCCTAAATTACTCCTCTTTTTATCCTTCAATACAGCTTCTTGCTTCCTTTGTGTTAACATCTGTTGAGGGAGATGATGCTGCAGGTCAGCCATTACCTGGGACTTGAGTGATCCGGTCTCTCTTTTTTCCCAGTTTAGAATTTGCCTGGTCTTTAGCCAGTTACCTAAAGCGTCTTTGCTTCTCTTTCCATCTGCACAATCTGGCCTGTGCATATGGGACTTTCTTTCTGTCATTCTTTATCTGTCTTATCTGTGCTTTGATCACATACTGGCAGATGCTATTTTTTACTGTGCGTTTGCGTGTAGCACAAGGATGTCTCTAGTTCTATTGTAACAGAAATAATTTAAAATATCTTTAAGACTGCTCAGCTGTCCTTTGCTCTCTTTTTCTTTCCTCTTGAAAGGGATCTGAATGTTTCTAGAGCATCTTTTTCAGGCCAGTGCAAGCATCTTCTATCCTCCAAGTCAGATGCCAAATGAGCACTTTTTACTGTGGGATAGACGTAACTTCTACTTTTCTTAATATATTCTTATTGCCTGAACTACTTTCTGTAGCTGGTCAGCATTTTAACAGTATTTATGTGCCCAAAGGTTCATGTAAATCACTGTTGTGTTTTACAATATGCTAAGCAGTCTAATTACTATGCAAATCACAGAAGTCTACTTAGTATCAATTTCTTTTCATGTCTTCATAAATGAATTGTTGGGCTAAGCACTTACAGCATAATGCTTTTACAGGGTGAATTCAGACTTTCTTTTATAGTCCATAAAGATCCCATCTTTGTGTCATCACCTTTGAGATATTTCCCTGTTTATACGAGTGAAAAACATTGCATATGCTTTTCAGTGTTTTTCCCCCACCTTGTTTGTTAAGAGAAATCATATAGATCATGCAATGTTCTTCAGGACAAAAAAAAAAAAAAAGCTTTGACCATTAATAACATGAATAACATGTTAGAAGGCAAGGAAATGAGAATTTAATTTTGCTATCTGAAGACTTCCTACATTAACAAAATAAAGCTGGTGAACATGAGTTTGTTTGAAAATCTCCTTACTGAGAAGGTTTTAGTATTGAAAATTCCTGGTTCAGAACTGGCGGGAAACTTCCCTTCCTAGGCTTCCTGGAGGATGCAGGAAGTTCTGGGGGGTGACTCCTGTTATATACCATGAAGATGAACTTCAGTTTTCTTTATGAAGCGCTGCAGTTCATTCCACTGTTTAGATTGAAGGAAACTGTAGCAGTAAGAGAGAGAGCAGAAATCCAGAGAAGCCATAAGGATCATAGAAAACGTGACAGATTTTGGATTTGGGCAGATTGATGTGCTGTAACCGCTTACAATTGGTGTAGTGATGGGAACATACTTTGGATTTACTGAAGGGACCTAATTGTCCACAATATGTTAAGGCAGCTCATTTTTATTGTTGGTATCAGTGTGTCAGTGCTAGTAACCCCATGTAGTACCAGAGTTCTCTGATGCTGTTCGTTGAGACCAAGCTGGCTTACTCAGCTCATACCAAGCCAACTTGAAACATTTGGACTGATTTGCTCTATGGTAGGTCTTTACTTAAAAGTAGACCTTGTGAAATATTTTGGCAGTGTTGTTACACCTTTGTTCTGCAGTTTAAAAAATGTCTTGTTTTGCTTTGATGGAAACTTGAAATTTGATGAAACGGCTGACCTTGGTGTTGGAGCTGTGCCTTTCTTCTGTTGCCATGAAAATCAATTTTAACTGTGTTAGGGTGGAAGCTACTGTATATTTACATATATTTCAGTTTTTGCTGAAAGCTGTTCTCACTGCTGAAACTCTGCACCTGAATTTCTTAAGTGTTGCATGCCCAATAGATGTATTTCTTCAGAAAATTGCTCTAGTCTGCTTTATCTTATGGCTTGCAGAGATATTGGGAGCAAGGAGAAGATAAGAGCAAGAAAAATTATTACCTATGTCTGGCATACCAACATGTGGACAGACTGAGTACTGAGCAGGAGGCTTTGTACTGGGGATGCTGATGGGGTAGAGAGACAGAGGTAGGCTCTGACTATGTCTCAGCCAGTGTCATGGTAAAGCTGTATGTCTCCTTGAGGAACATAGAGTTCACCATTCTGACGTGGGTTTCACTGGTGACCTGTTTTATTTAGCTTTTTTTTAATTGAAGGCAAGTTTAGTCATCCCTTTAGTACAACTGGAATGCTGCTGTTTTTCACATGTACAAATTCAGAGATGGCTTGCCCCACTGGCATTTTTCTACAAATTGAATACCTTAAACACACAGTTGTGCACATATTCTGCATGTCGTGGATAGTCCGGTTGTAAGCATCAGCTTATGCTGCATTTTTACATAGTCACTCCTGTGCTGTTCAGCAGTCTGCCAGCAAATACACCCCTGGGCAAGCCCATGCTGCAGGGACATTCAGTGCCAGGCCATGGGGCAAATTTGTTACAGAGCTGCACTGCTGCATCTCCACTAGCTTTCACCTAATGATTTATCCTTGGCAGGTCACTTCCCTGAGGGGAGCACCACATTTTATCCAAACATTCCTATTTCCAAACAGCTTTCAAAACAGGTATGTTAAATATATGTGCTAGTAAACACTGTATCACTCCTCCCATTTAAACTACAGAGCTAAGGGAATAAAAATTGTTTTCCCTAATGTTTTTCCACTGTCATCCAGCAAAAGTGTGGCAACATAGAAGAGATTGTGCAACCCTGATTTGTCTGGCAAGACCTACAGATATTGGCATGGTGTACATCAGTATCCTGTGCCAGGAGAGCAGAACTTCATGTAGCTGGAATCTGATCTTTAGGTACACCAAAGTGGTTGCCACCCAATAGAAATTAATGTTTTTACCTTGTTGGCTATTAGGACTGGACTTGCTAACCTTCTGGTGTCTAGAACCAGTAGGCTGCAAAAGCTGTGTCTTTAAAGGAAGCTATTTTAGGCTGTTTAAGAGCTTCAGATTTAGTCCCACTGACTTTCTGTCAGTTGCCAAAACAGGTGATACACAAGGCAACCTGATTTTCACAGCTACGGACAAAAAGAACTGGCAAAACTAACTTAGTTAATTCCTAAACCTTTCTTTTAAAATGAAACAAACTCACAGGCTTACAAAGACCTGTGAAGTGTGTGGGACATAGGCTGTGTGCATCACTGGGAGGATGAGGGAGAGGGGGGCAAGGGGTGTGTAAATCACTGAGGCCTTGGCATCCACCCCTGGCTGCCTTGGGTTGGGCATTCTGGTACTGAGTATGGGCACACGGTCAGTGAGTCTAGTCCTCTGGGAACTGTACTTTCTTTTCTGAGGTTTGAACTCCCTGTTCTGTAGCTGTCTCCAGTCCAAGCTGGCTCCTTCAGGGAGATCTGTGTAGTCATTTGTGGTGTCCTGCATCAGGAATGGAAATTCAGGAGTGTTACAGGAGAGATTATAACCTTTCTTGTGTTTGGACCTCTCCTCTTCCATAGTTCTCTCCCTCAGCCCAGGAGCTCACAGTCAGCCTTGCTGCATTTGATTTGAATGAAAAGTCTAAATATTCCCAGAAACTACTTAAAATAGCTGCAGTATTTGTTGATATCTCACCAAAAGTTACACTGAGGGTATCCCTCATGCATCACGTTGTTGATGTTGTAGAACCAAACAGCGTCACAGCACTGTAAGCAAAGATCAGCTCAGCAGGCCAAGATAATTTCAGTGCCCAGGTCTCCATCTCACCTACTATAGAAAGGACAGACAGGAAATATCTGGTCCACATTAAATTACTTCTGTCACCAGCCAGTCCTTGCTTCCTGTGTCTTATAAGAAGCTCAAAAGTTGTTTGGATAGTGAAGAATAATTAAGACCATCCCTTACAAAAAAAAGCCAAGATAGTGGCTTTAAGCCATATGGCTCTGCTCTTACTGTGTAACGTTTTTCTTGGGGGAAGGTTTCTGAAGAAGCAGCCAAGGCAACAGTGGAAGCAGTTGAATCCACCCATCATTTGAGAGCCTGGGTCTCTCACCTTCATGACTGATGCAGACAGAAAGATTTAAGGCATCCTCCCATGGTGTGATGCTGGCCATGTTCTGAGTTACCACAAGTGCAGTGCGAAGCCTGCGGTGGTACAGTTCATCCACAAGAGAAATAAAAGAGATGCTTTACTGCCTCTCTGAAAAGGCGTTTCCCTGTCCTAGGGCTAAAACTTATACCTGTGGTGACTTTTGCCTCCCTGAAGAGATCAGCAATGGTGCTCCTTGTGAGAAAGTGTCAGCCACAGCATTATAAACACCAGCATTCTCTGAGCTTTTCAGAAGAAAAAAATCCAGTTTCTATCCTTCTTACCTCTTACGAGAGGTAGGACCTAGTGAGAGCTTCGGGGGGGCTTTTGTCCTGTTCACTTTCTATTGCTTTAGTATCCATCTTTCCTTTGACTGCAAGTACAGATAAGGTCTGTCTCACACTATATTCCTAAGGCAGGGATTGTTTTTAGTCTGTAACCACTCCCTTGGGTGGTTTCTATTCCTGCTTTTGGAAGAAAAACTGTAGTCCCTGATGTAGTCCAGGTCCTGGGTAAAGCACTACTAGGGTAAGAGGCTTCTGGTTTCAAAGAAGAAAAAGGGCATGGGTCATCATTGTTTTCCATGTGCTTGGGAATAAGTATCTCAAATTTTCTGGTTTGCTCTGCTCGCAGAATGAGCTTTAGATATCTAGAGTAGATACATTACTATTAGTACAGTATTGCTGTTGACTCTGTGACAGTCCTGTAGTGGGGGCTTGTCCGTGGGAAGCTGAGGATCTAAATGTATTCATGTCTAAAGGGCTAGGTGACTTGGGAAAATCTGTTAATTGCCAGTATTGTGGTTGGGTTTCCTGCAATATACAGTGGAGCTCACAGCTCTCTGACACTATTCTGCTGCTTATACCAATGCCACTTTACGCATGGTGTCAGCAGAGAAGAGCAAGGCCCTGCCATCTGAGAAGAGATCTTTTCTCCCTGGAATTGACACATACCATACCCCACCATGACTATAGCTTGCTGCTTATCTTGTTTCCTAGACATTTTGGCAGATGAGCTCAGTGGGTATATGATAATAGCTGGGTTGTTTGCGCCTCTGCGACATCATCTTTCATTTTGTCTTTCACAAATGGGTATTCCCCTCCAGAGCCCCTGGTTTAGGACACAAACACACCAAGTGACAAGTATTTAGCTGAATAACAAACGGAAGTCCAGGTCCACTAGCAGGCAGATTCCCATATCTGAACTCCTGAAGCTACTCTGTAGTTGATTCTGGCTTCAGTGCTTGTAAAGCATCCAGAGATTCCCACCTCTGAACTACACATCTTGCCAGCCTTGGCTGAACGAAAGAAACTTCATACCCTAGACATTGGGAGTTACTTGGACCAAAGGCATGTGGATTTTGCCAAAGCTGTGAAGAGCCAGTGAAGCCATGATACAGCATAAGAAATAAGTCATTGTATATTTAGTCTATGTACTTGCTGGGAATTTTCTAATGAATGTATATATGAAAAAATAGCTATCACAAACATTTCTGTAGAACAACACCTTTTGATCATTAGTAACACTGGGTAGGACTCCTCCCCACCTAGAAATGTGCATGCACCTTATGTGTAATATGCAGAGCCACTCTGCAATGAGATGTTTGCAAGCAGAGACTTTCCTCCCATCAAAATGATGGAGGCCATGGGTGTCTGGCTGTGCAGGACAGGGGCTTACATCCAGTTGAGCCCACAGCACAGCTGGCTGGTTGTTTCTGGCTTCTGTGTGCCAGTGAGCAGGGCTTGCATGTGCTGCAGAGGAGTCTGTGTGCACCCTGTGCTCTGGGTGGCCATCCTGGCTGACTCCATCCAGCATGGTTCGTGTTGGACCCCGTTCTAACAGAAATTGCTTCCTTCCTTTCTTTTCCCACCCTCCCTTCCCCAGCTGATAACAAGACGAAAAAGAAAGTAGCTCATCGGGACAGGAAGCAGGACTTCTCTGCCTTCAAGCAGACAGACAGCGAGATGAAGGTTAAAATATCACCGCAGCTCCTCCTGGCAATGCACCGGTTCCTGGCAACAGGCAAGTGTGGGTTATCTCTTCTTGCGATCATGCCAGTGCCTCGGAGGCAGTTTGTCAGCAAAGGCCGGTGAGGTGGGTGGGACAGTGCAGGCGGGAAGGGAGGCTGGATTGTGGGGTGACAAATAATGCCACTGTTGTGTTTTTCTTTTTAAATTCTCTCCTCTCCTGTGTTCAGTGTCGGCATGAACCCTCTGAGACATTTACCAGGGGTGGACCAGTAACTTTAAATTGGTCTGAAAGGTAAGGATGAATGCCAAGTGCCGCACTGCATGTCTAGAGTCCGTCAGATTAACGACTAGCAAGTACACCCTATTAGGAAGAGCTCAGGGAACAAACCAAAGAGGACTCGATACCACTGCCCAGCTGACTGTAATTGCACTCTGGCGCCTTCTCCAGAAAGAGATGCTGGACTTTTTGCAGGAAGGTCTAAACCTGTTCCATGAGACTTTTTGACTCCAAGTGAAAAACTCTCCCGACACATTTAATGCAGACTGCGCAGGTGGTTGAACTGTACTTTTAAAAATGGATTTCTGGCTGGCTTGTGTGACCTCCGTTGATGACTTCAGGTTTCAGAGGACAGTTGTCTACATCCCAGAACAACCTGATGTTTTAGCCCCTTGGGTGAGCAGTCTGGCAGAGAGGCCAGGGCCTTGAAAGCTTTCTTGCAGCTGATACTGCCTGTCGTCGTAAAGTTGGTCCCTTCACCTCAGAGATGAGACCTGTTAACAGGAGAGCTTGTGGAAAACATACCTTCCTGTTGCTCATGCTGTCTCTCTTTGACATATAAAGACTTCTCACATGCAGGCCTTTCAGATGGGCGTCTTTCACTGCTGTGTTCAACATATGTTCATGGGTTGAAAATGATAAAGTTGTTCCATCTCAAGTTTGCCACCTCCAGTTGGAAATTAGTACTTCCCCTCCTCTAAAATGCAGTAACTGCCTGCCTAGATGCTCCTAGTCTGCCTTCATGCTTTTTTTTTTGCCTCTGTGACTTGAAGGAAACATGTATGTGATCGGTTATCACATCTCAGCTGAGGGGCAGTAATTCCTTAAAAGGCTTGGACTCCTACGGCTCATGTGCACATGGGCATGTCCTTGGTGAAAGGAAGCAGTTCAACAGGAAGATGTGGATTTAACAGCGAGCAAGGCATTGTTCATGTAGTGGTACAAGACTTGATGGATTTCCCTAAACACCTGCTCAACAGACATAGTCTTACAATGCTGCTTCTCTACTTGTTTTGTGGATGAAAGTGTTGCGTAGCTTAAATCCAGGTCTGTCTGTGAAGCCACTGCTAAATAAGATGAAAGCTACCATTTTGGTTTCTCTGCTCTAAATTGAGAATAGTATGTTTAGCAGAAGAAAGGTACTGGGTCATTAATGGGCCTGTTCTGAAATGAGTTGTTAGAAAAGCTTATCAATTTGCATGTGTAAATCTCGACGTCCCTGGCTTAACTCTCCCACACAAGGATGAGCTTTTCTGCTTCAAACAGCTCTTCTTGGGAACACTGAAGAACAAGTGGATAGGGAATGTGTTCTGTGTGTCAGGCATGAATCCCACATGGTTTGAACTGACCTGCACTGTCTCTCACTTTGAGTAACTCCTTCCATATGAACTGTGGCAGCCCTAGCTGTGTCTTTGATTTATGTAAAGCATCTATCTAGAGTAACTTTCTAAGCCCCAAATGGTGATTCGGTTGTTTTGGTTTTTTCAAAGTGCAATAAATGTAGTAACTAATAATTTGAGGAAGGAAAAAACAAATTCAAAGGTTCTCTCTGCCCCAGCTGTAAAGCTTTTCTATTCATACAACTCTCCAATAAGCCTATACAACTGTGACTCTGAACTCTCAAGAGGGCAAGACTGCCTTTTTCTTTTCCCTTTCAGATGAAGACATGGTTTTTGGTTATTTTGAAAAATACTTCAGTAATGAAAGTTGGGGTATTTCTGTTTGTTTTTTTTTTCCCCTCTTACAAATCTAACAGTCTCAAAAGACAGGAAGCCTGCATTTCCATAATGGATCTCTCTGCATCTGTGTGTCTTTTTTAGGCAAATGCTTATTAACGAGTATTGCTAACTTCTTGCCACGTATATGAAGTGTAATGCCAAGTTGTATCTTGTGTTATAGAAGTAGAAGCATTTGGTCCATCCCAGATGTCAGAGAAGATCCTTCTCAGGCTGCTAAAACATCCCAACGTCATCCAGGAGCTGAAATATGATGACAAGAACAAGAAAGCCCCAGAACACTACCTCTACCAGCGAAACAAGCCTGTTGACTACTTTATTCTCATTTTACAGGTCAGACATGTGGTTATGTAGTTATGTGCAAAATTCTTAAGCTCCTGACATATCCTTCTCTGTATCTCTTCCACTTGTTGAAGTTTGTCTTCTTTCAAACCTGGGAATAGAGCTATGGCTCCTGGGAAGTGCTCCTGCCTCCTTTATGACCTTCCTAACCTTGAACTTCTCACTCAGCTGCTTCCAGCCTCAGTTAAACCAGTTGTGAAGGGTAGACAGCACTTCCCACTTACAGTCATCTGTTGAAAATTACTTTAGGTAACTCTAGGATAGGCAATGCAAGGGAATCCCTTCATCCAGCTGGCATTGCTTGGAAAATAAAGGTACAAATAAATGCCATGTCATAGGAGTTTGGCCAGGATGCTTTCTCTAATGCTTTTTTTCCTTTTGCAAAAGGAGGCATGGGGAGTTTGACAGTGTAGAGAAATGACATTTTTCTGTGCAATTTTGAAGACTGTACCTTTGGTGCTTTGAGAAGCGCAGGTTTTGGTGGGGTCACTGCACCATCTACTGAACCACAGCCCCTGTTGTTCCTGGGCACTCTCCCTACCCCATGACCGCTGTATTTTGGTGGGTTTTAGATTGGAGCTGTACGTGGTGTGGAAGGACTGTTTTCTGCTGGTTCTGTACAGGATTGCTTCCAGTGCTATTATCTCTTGGGTTTTATTTCTTCACAGGAGGTCTTGAACAGCTAGGTAAAGCTTCACACAAAGACTTAGCTTCCATCTGGCACTGTCTGCGCAGGAACAAGAAACAGTCCTTTAAGAGCAATTTTGCTGTAAAGGTGCTTATGTATCAATCCTGCATAACTGAAATCAGTTTTGGTTATAAAAACACAAGCATTGTAGCTAAAGTTGTAACACAGGCCTTGAAATCTTCCTTAATGTGGCCTTAAGAAAAAAAAAGAGGAAGGGGGTAAAAACATTATCAGTGGTAAGTAATTAAGAAAGAACTGGAATATGGAATTTTGGATTCACTGTAGTTCTCTTTTTATAAAGGTTCAGTTTTTTGAAGGGTTTGAGGAGCCTCGGGTAGCTCTTTAACTGCTCTTTCTTATGAGCTAAATCGTTGCCATCTGAAATATTCCAGAGGCAAGATAATGCTCCTGAATGAGGTAATGCTGCAAAGATGCAAATGGAGGACACGGGCAATACAGAAGAATGATAAGTTCTTTCTGAGCTTTCCTGGCATCAATAAATATTTAGCAAACACAATGTGCTAGCTCTATAATGCATTTGGAAAACTGAGTCTTGCAGTGGCTACATACTATAAAAATGGTAACAAGGTTGGTTCTGCAAGGATCAAATGGGAATAAATACTCCGGTTCTGTTTCTTAAATGGACTTACTCTCTTGTGTCAAGAGACCAAGAATACCTTCATAGTAAACGCATGCCAGAACACAATTAAATGTATATTCTGTGCATTAAAGTGCATAAACTAGTGCATTAAAGGTACTGGTTTAGTCTCTGTAAAGTTACTATTTTAGATGGAATGTCACCTGTTTGCAACAGCTTTTCTCTTAGCTAATGGGAAGTTCTTCTGTAGCAGTTTGAGATTTGGTTTTGGCATTGTGTTTTTTCAACATTCCTGTTAGAACATTAAACAGTGGAAAACCAGAAATTGCATGTGCATGCATTTAAACAGGGCAGAATGCATCTAATAGCATGCATGGGGAATTCTTAACGGCTTTGCAGCCGCTGTGACTATGCCAAGCGTGTCTGGTCTTCATATGGCCACTGCTGGGAAGCTTGAAGGTGCTGAGTGTGCTGATGGTCTTGGAACTGAAACTGAACTTGTGATAGTTTTTCATTAGCTACTAACTCCAGACTGACTGTATGTGAAGATCAAAGCCTGGTTGTGTATGTATTTGAGAGACCTAGTCTTGGCTGGTGAGTAACTACCAGGCTAGTAGTTATTTACCAGCAGTTTACCAGAGCTCTCAACCTACTTATTTTAAGTAGGTTGAGAGCTCTGTTTATAACCAGTCTTTGCCTGAGTGATGAAATCGTACCTTTTGGAAGGCTTGTAATGAACAAATAAGCTACTTATTTGTGTTGTGAAGTGAAATTGGTTTTAAAAGGGATTATATGAAGTCGTTGCTTGTGATAGCAGTAAAGTGGCTTTGTGAGCTAGGCACTCTTTTCCTGCTAGGTAGATTTTATGTTTTTTCTCATCTGGGGCAGTTAAACAGACTGGCGTGGTATCAGGGCTGATGCAGGTTGAGTTCATTTTCACGTTTTTCTGTACTGTAAAGTTAAAGGCATGATTATGTATGAGAAATAGTGTTTAATGAAATAAACACACAGAAATCAAATATACCTTTGGACTCATTTTGACCCAATTCTATCCAGTTGATGTTCAGTCTACTTAGTCCACAAGGGACAGGCAGTCTCTGCCCTTTCCAGTCTAGCAGAGGGAAAGCATTGCAGGTAATTATGTTGTTTGACTAAACCCCCAACTTTTATGTAGTTCAACCTGAAAACCGCATGAAATTTCTTCTGTCTGCAGTGGTGTGCTGTAACTCTCAGTGCAGTACCAATAAGGATGGACAAGAGGCCCCACTGAGAAGCCAATTACTTTTTGCTACTTGTTTACCAAAGTAACTGGGATTCTTACAGCTGTGTTTGATATGGTGGGTTCTGTTCTGGAGTCCTTTGTAGGACTTGATGTTAAACATCTGGTTCAGCCCACATCAGAACTGGGTGCACTTGTGTGGTCGTGTGGTGTTATACAGCTTGGAAGCACTGAGGGTCCTTCTAGGTAAGACCCTGCAGAAGAGCAGGATCTTAAGTTAAGGGTGCTGGAATATGTAAAACTGCTAGAAACCAGGAAAACCAAAGTATCCCCAAGGCTGCTCCTTCAGGAATAAGGGCTTTGTTTCTGTGGGAATCTCCTCCTCACGTTTTGTCTCCCATCTCCCTTTCCTATGCTTGTGTTAGTGGGGACTTTTTGTATGAACGTGTGAAATGCGTCAGTGTCTTCAGACCCCAGATGACTGGGCTACTTACAAGCTCCTTGTGATACAGGGGGAGTATTTTTTCACTCTTCATTGAGGGAGAGCAGCCTGGCAGCACTTGGAGCAGGGCAATAGAACCACCCTGAAGTGATTCCAGTCCTCAGAAGGGAGTTCTGCTGGCCACAGGGCACCAAAGACCAGGATAGCTCAGGGCACAAGGGTCTGTCCCTGTTCAGGCACCTTTACAAACTGCAGAGACCATGACACTGCTTAGGAATGTCAGGCAAAACTAGCTTTCAGGGCACAAGTTTGGTCTTGTGCCTTGAGACCTACAGTCCCTTTTAATTGCAGTTCTCTCTCCTTTTCCTTAACAGGGGAAAGTGGAAGTGGAGGCTGGGAAAGAGGGGATGAAGTTTGAAGCTGGTGCTTTTTCCTACTATGGGGTGATGGCCCTCACAGCATCGCCAGGTATGTCCTCTTACCTTCTGCTTCTAGAATGCTCTCCTTGCACAGGCTTGCCAGTCCTGTGAGTGCAGCAGGAGGAGGCTGCACAGGGCATCCCCCCACCATGTCCCTAGGCTGATGTAAATGGTACCTCCTTGCCTGCCTGGCACAGCATCCCTGGAAAGGGCCCTGGCCAGTGGCGATGCTGCCTCTGGCTGTGAAACCCAGTGGCTGGCAGTGGTTTGCCAGCTCCCGGAAGATGCTAGCGTTGGCCTTAGGGAGTGATGTATTTGGGACCGGAGAACAGCTTTGTAGTTTTGCTCACTGTAAGATAACAGGGAAATAACGGTAATAAATAATTAGGGGCAGAGGGACATCTAGTGGTGCGAAGTACAAACGCGCGGTTAGTGTGGGGATTTTTTGCCTTACCGGTCTTGTTTTCAAAGCCGTCTTGAGGAAAAGGAGGGCAGCGGTGCAAGAAAAGCGATTATTCCTGTCAGCTTGTGTGGAAATGTAACCGAGAAACCCGCAAGGGGGATAAGCTGGTGGCTGAGGGCGAGGTGTGAGCCGGTTCCCACCGAAGTGTGAGACAATTCCCAGCAAACAAGTGGTAGCTGCACAAGCCACCACTTCACAGGTGCAGGTTGGGAGATTGTTTTATAATCCACCAAAAGCAGGCTACAGTGCTGTGTTTCAGCATTTGGTGATGCATTTTGGTGTCTGCAGTGTCAATTCTAAGATCTCAACCTCAAATGAGAATCCCCACGGCCCTGTTGGGGAGGGCTGTGTTGGGGCACAGGTCCTGGCATTGGCCATCTGCTGACACAAAGCTGCTTGCTTAGCTCCAAGAAGAGACATTTTTCATGCTGAAATCTGGTCCTCCTGTCACACCAGGGAATATGTTCCACTTGAGAGGCTGCTTGTATTAGCTGTACACTCATGAACACTCCCTTTACATATGTGTACCCATGTCTATGTACATTAGCAAATGGCACTGGAATGAAAATAATATTGTAAGTTGAGTCTAGCCTTGTTAAACATCAGTTCTCTTGGATGTGTGAGTTCATTTTTACAGGCAAGACTAATTCGTCCTTCATTACATCACTTTAATTTGATTAGTTGAGCTCATACCTTTTGAGGCTTGCGAATTAGAAAGTGTGCAGAGCACTGATTGACAGCAGCAGTGTTCACAAGGAATCAGGACACACGGGTACAACTGCACTGTACCCTCAGCTTTGCAGCTCAGCTTTTGCAAGAGCACATGGGCCAAACACAGAGCTGGGTTAGATGTGGTCACTTCTCCTACCAGAACTGTGCTTGGAAATCACTTGTGGCATCTGTTTTGCCAGCATTGTTCAGTTTGAATGTTTTCGTGTGTGGGTTGTTGGGGTTTTTTTTGCGTGTTGCTGTCCATTCCCACAACCATGCCAGCTGTCCCAAGTCCCTTGAGGTCAAATGATCTCCTCTTCATGTGCCTTGAAATCTGTTTTAGATTTTGTCATGCCAAACTTGAGGATATGCAGTATTTTGAAGTAGTCTTGGCCAACATTAGATTTGTTTACCTTCAACTGGTTGGCTTTTACTAGTAGCAAACCCCTTATTTTGCTGACTTTTCCTCCAGGTGTTAGAGAATTTGTTTTATGATATCTTGTAGCACCCTGAGATTCCTGTTGCTCAGTGTAGAGAGGAAAGCTGAGTAGAACTGTAAGTAATTTCTGAACAAGAGAAAACTTCTGCTCTTCTGTGTGTCCTAATTAGACTTGATATGCCTCCTCTCACCACTTGGAATGTAAAGTCAGTAACAGGAGAGTAAAGCATTAAAAAGCCCTGAAAGCAAACGCTTCCTATCCACCTAAACAAAACAACACACACCACCACCCAAAAAAGAAGCTTTTTTCTTTAACGGTAGCTGGGGAGGGATTTGCAGTAATGATGAGCAGTACTATTCCCATCCTGAAAAAGGTGAGCTTAGAGAATCACAACCTCACTTGACATTTTACTGAAAACTTGAACTGTGACATGTCTTTTGGTTTTATTTCTGGTTTTGTCTGACTTGTGTAAGGAACAGCACCATGAAAGCTCTCTGGCTTGTTTTAACTCTTTGCCTTTCAGGCTGGAGTGGGCACCCCTGCTTCTTTTGAATTGTTTCAGAACTGAGTGTACCTTGATGGACTGTCCTGTGCTGAATAATCATTCAAATTAGCAAATGAAAATTGTTCACTTCACTGTAATTCCTTTGGCTTGTTTTTTGATTTATTCCTAAAACTGTTTAATTGTCTTTTTGTTGGTTTTGCTTTTGTTTTAACCTTTTACTTTTTCACAGTTGATTTGCACTTTTGGTTTTAGTTCCTCAGTGTGTGAACTGGCTCCTTCCCCTGTCGAGTGTGGATAGCTGCTGCCTTTCTGGTCGTGATCTCATCCTTTTTCTCTCCCTCTTCTAGTTCCCTTGTCCCTGTCTCGTACCTTTGTTGTCAGCAGAACAGAGTTGTTAGCAGCAGGTTCTCCAGGTAAATCCGCATGCTTCTATTTTCACCATTCTTGTGACTGCCCTGATGCCATAAAAAGTCAGCTGCAGTCTGTATTTTTCTGACCCCTTTGCCTGTTAGGGAGAAGTCCAGCACAGAATTATGCCTCACAGGTGGGTATCCTGGACTTTCATTTGTGGTAACTGGTAGCAATGTGACAGAGCCATCAAAATGGGAAGAACTAGAAACACGTTGAAGGAAATGTCTTTGATAATGTGTGTTTTTTCTTGTTTCTTTTATGTACACTGGTGGAAAATTAGAAGGGGAGATTTTTTTAAAAAGAAGGTATTCTCCCCCAAGCTGAGGCTTAAAGATTTCTGGAGAAAATGGATTTGGCAGAGGAGAATGTCTGCTGCTAAACTGCCATAAAAGGAAAACCTCTTTAATGAAAGAATCCTTATATCCTCATACGGGTAAATTCTATGGTTTGTATAGTCTGGCCATTTCAATTCCTGAAAAGCTCTGAGTGTTCTCTCAGTGAGGTTAATGCCATGGCCCGGCACAGTGACGAACGGATTTGCTATGGAATGTGCAAGAAGGTTGTGGGACCTCCTGTGGGGTTTTCTGGTTCCCATTTTACTTAAGACCTTTCCCTGCTGAATAACCAAGTTGACTGACACAGAAATCCCTTTGGAGAGCAGAGACCAAGGAGGGAACACATTGGGCCAAAAAGAGCTCTGAGATGTGGTTGAGCGGTTGGAAATCGGGAAGGGTCAAGAACTGAGCTTTGCAGACACTGAATGCACAGAATAGTTGAGAGAAATGGAAACCTATCAAGAAAGTCTGATGGAAGAGCACAATCCTAAAATAGTTCGGGCCACAGCGAACATATTTCTTCCTTTTGAAGTTTTCTTCTTCAGATGAAATGTCTTTCTTTAGACCTAAAGGCAAACGAGATAATGATACACATATTTAAGTGAAACATCTCCTAAACATTAATACATATCATGATTTTCATAAACTTTCACCATCTGCTTCCTGTATGTTCCTCCTCTTCTTTTTTCACTTTTGAAAATGTATTTCACTGTCAGTCCTTAAATTACTCTCATGCACATTCCAAACAAACTACAGGTTGTTGCCCTGCAGGGTTTTTTTTTCCTGCCCTGTTAAAGTTTCCTGCTGCTAAACTTCAAAGAAGGGGGAGAAATTTAATCTTTCTTTAATTAAAATACCTGATGGCTTTCTTTTAAGCTCAGAGGCTTTGATTATCTTTTTTAGCTTGGTTCTTTTGTTTTACCAGATCTTCCTTTTTTTTTGTTTTCCCCTTTTCCTTCCTACAAATAAGTATATACTTTGCACATGCAAGTTGTTTTCAATATAAATGTCAAGCATATTTTCATAGCTCCTTTTCCAACTAAAAAAACTTAATGAAAAATGAAAAATAATGGGAAGAGTCTCCTTTGAAAGGAACTGATATGGTAAGCCTGTCACTATGGCAATGTGGTATCAGTTTTGAAGAAACTTGGAATTTCTGCTGGGTTCTTCTAAAAAGGATCCTGTTGTTTAACTCCAAATTCGTAATACAGTTGTACTGATTGTTTGTCTTGTGGTTTGTGGTCTTTATCCCCTGTATAGGAAGGTGAGGTATGGGTAGAAAAGATCTGGGTAGAAAAGATCTGTTTAGATCAGGACTGGCCTGCTAGGGGGCTGTCAGGGCACTGTTCTGCAACAGACCTGCCTGGTATTCCTCTGTCATCTGCCCTTTCAGTATCTTCCCTTCATCATTAACTTCCCTTCTCCCTTCCTGACTTTTACATGGTCCAGAAGTGATGTCCTTCCCCTCAGATATTTAGTAATCATACCTTTTTGTTCTGTCCTTTTGTTTCACCTGTCCTATTTTTTTGGTTTTGTTTTAATGTATTCTTTGTCATGTTGCTCTCTGCCCTCCTTTGTTTTTAATTAGTAATGTACTATAACCTGGTGAAAAGAAAGAGCAGATATAGTTGCACTAGTATAAAGCTGTTCCACATGGAAACCTTTATGCTGAGCAGTAACGATGCTGTTCTTGTCACACATAGATAAATTTTGTGTATGCAGGTGGGAAAGACAGGATGAATTCATTCAGCCTTCACAGCTCCTTGCTCTCCAGTGGGAATTACAGCATCAAGCTCTGTGTGAAGATAGAGCTTTGGCTCCTGGCAGCAGTTATTGTAGCCTCCTGTGGCTTTCAAGATGGCAAGTCGGTGTGGAGGAAAACCTTGCAGGGGAGTGCTTCCCCCTAAGCCTGTACTTGGTGTTGCCATAGGGACCTGCACTAATTCCATAGTGCAGAAATGGCAGAAAAATTGCCAAATTGTCAGAACCTGTATTTTTATGTTCCCTTTTCTAAAATTAAATGAAAGGCAACATCAGAGGGTTTTTAAGTGGGAAATAAAAAACAGGGCAATTCTGCCATGCATCTAGAAACATCTAAAGTGTTTGGTTTAGGAAAGGCTATATGCAAGGATGTAGAACAGGTTGTGTCATTTGGGCAAGGAAAGATTTTATTTATAGTGATTAAATGGCAGAGGTAGGGTTGAATTTTAGGGAGCTTTTTTTTTTTTAAAAAAATAACTTTATATATCTAGAAGTCTTCAAAAAAATAAAAGGATTTGTAAAGCTTGCAAGTATACCATTGCCAATGTGTTTGAAGAGGCTTCGTGTGTTAAGATTATATGAAAATGATCTTTCAGCTGAGAATGGGCGTCACGTGAAGGTTGAGTAGCATAGTTTACATCAAGTTTGGGCTGGCTGAATGAAATTTAACCTCACTAACACCCAAAACCTCACCAGTCCCAAAGGCAGCTATTTAATCAGCATGTACTGTGTGTGCACCCAGGAAGAAGCCCATTGACAGGAGGGCTTGGGATCTCTCTAAGGATGTAAGAGAGATCCTAAGATCCCTCTTCTGGATCACCGTGTGGGTGGAAGATAGGGATGCAGAATGTCTATGGCTTCCTGAAAGCACATTTACTTGAGTTGAACTGAGGCCAATCACACTTGCAGGGGACGGCTGTGAGGGTTTCAAGTGAAACCTTCCAGTGGTTAAAGGCCAGTGATAGAAAATGTTGTCTTCAGTTTACTCCTTTCCCGGACACAGATTTTTCTTTGTAGCATGGACTGTTTTCCCTGTTTTGCTGGCTGGCATATACCACGTGAAGCTTGTTCTCCTTCACTGAGTTTTTGCCCCTTTAAGCACTGGGAGGTACTTGAGGAAACAGTAAAGTAATCATCATGTGGACTGCTCTCTGGTCCACTGAGGACTGTATCACTTAGGATTTGAAACTGTCTGCTCTAATTCAGAGAACAAGGCATATGTTGGTACCAGATGGAATAAAAGGGAGGAAGGGCTAGCTGGAACAGACTGTGGATGAAAGGTCTGGTATGGAGTTACAATTATAAATTATTAAAAAAAAAAAAGAATGTATTAAGCATGGTCTGACTATCAAGAACTTCTGTAAGGGAGCCTTGGAAGTTACCTTTCTCTGGTGGTTACCACTTACCAGCTGAAGCACTGTCAACAGCTGTGCACAGGGTACACTGAGCATAAACAAAACCAGGTTTGTTTAAGGCATGTTCAGTGGTGTCAGCTACCAGCTCTGGCCTCAAAATATACTCTTTTTCAGAGCAACTGGGTAGTTTAATTGCATGTCTAGTTATCAGTGGATTAAGTATTTGCAGTTCTTTTGTGCTACATCATGATGTATTATGTCCCTTTGAAACTGGTGGT
Organism: Nestor notabilis; assembly: GCF_000696875.1. Lineage (NCBI taxonomy): Eukaryota > Metazoa > Chordata > Aves > Psittaciformes > Psittacidae > Nestor > Nestor notabilis. The sequence continues at coordinate 74,120 of NW_009934135.1, read as the reverse complement.
TTTAAATGTTTCTTACTTGATTTAAGAAATCTCTCACTCTTGCCTGTTTCTCAGCCGAAAACAAGTCTCCACCTCGGCCCTGCGGCTTGAATCACTCAGACTCTTTAAACCGAAGTGATCGCATCGACGCAGTGACACCAACGTTAGGGAGCAGCAACAACCAGCTGAATGCATCTTTCCTCCAAGTGTATGTTCCAGACTACTCAGTGAAAGCAATCTCAGACATTCAGTTTGTCAAGGTAGGAAAAAAGCTAGAAAGGCCCTGCTGGAAAGCTGGGCTTGGCTGGTAGGATGGAGAGCCTGGGGAAGGGAGGTCTCTTTAGATCACTTTGTGAGTAAACAGGATTATGAAAGCAGCCGTTTGAAAGTCACTTTAAATTACTTTCTCCCAATATCTGCTGTCCATTGATTTGTCTTCACTGTTCTTCTCCTTTAGGCTCATAAGTAGATTGGTCACATAAAGTTCTGGATTTCAGGTCCCTCGAGGAAAGATAATAGAAAATAACCTCTCTTTGCTTTTAGTCATGAACAACGTATCTTTGTGAAGCCTTTGGAGCCATCAGAAATGGAGACCCTTCATTATCAGTGTCCTTTTCTAAAGGATGAAACATTTTCTGTTGGCTGCAGCTTTTTTTCACTTCTGATTTTGGTTTCGGTTTGGGGTTCTTGATCTAACTTTCCAACTTGTCATCCTTCTTCTGCTTGGAGAAGTCGGACATTTCTCTTTATCTTAACTTCACATGTTAGGCTCATGTCTCATCCTACCAGTGAGTTGCTGCATGAATACATCTCTGTCCCCCAGCATGGTGCATCCCACGCTGAAATGTGTGTGAGTCCTGTGGGATAGGAAATCTAACTGAGCTGAGGAACAGCTGATGCTGGCAGCAATTCCAGCCCAGCTGAGAGTCCAAGGAAGCTGACATCCCATGGCCAGAAGTTGACCTTGATGCTTTTCTTAAATGAAGTGCACCTTCACAGTTTCTTTATATGCAGTTCAAGTGATTTGTGAACTCAGCTTCTGTCAAAGTCAATTCAATGTTAAGAATGTGGAATAGAGTAGAAATACTAGAATGTTAAATCAGTTATTCTGTAGCCAAATTTTAGCAGTACAGTCTCGCATTGAGAACTCGACAGATGCAAGTGTACTGGTCGATGGTTCAAGCCTTCAAGGCTTAGATCAGTAAATATTTATCACTGGGTGAGTGTTTCTCACTACAGCTCTCAATGTCTAATCTGCTGTACAGAGCAGCTGCTCATCTTATGCTGGTTTATGAGGAGTCCTTCCAACTCTCACTGTGTTCATACCGAGGCTAATGAACGCTAAACTGTCTCATGCTTCTGCACTAAGACTTGCATTCCTCTTTTTGCATCACTGCTTTATACACAGGACAGAGTACTCAACATTAGTGTTTTCACTGTGCCACATGAGTATTTATTCAGTTAATACCTTGTAAACCAGGGTTGTGACCTGCTCGTGCATGTTTTGGATTTTGCTTTTAGAGTTGTGACCTGGTCCATCTGACTCTCTCCATTTCCAGTCTCTCTCTTGTGTTGCTACTGAAACATATGGTTTTCCAAAAGTCTTGTCTCACCTTTTCCACTTTCCTGCCTGCTGAGATGATCCGCTGCTGTTGTAGCACACAGGGCTGCCAGTGCACGTGCATCCTGCTGCCTGTCCTGGCTGAGAAGGCTGACCTGGAGGAGTTTACGGGGCAGGTTGCTTGTGGCTCCAGGAGGAATTCTGTCCTCTACCACCATATGCAGATATATGGGGCTACAGGCTTCCTTGCCTTGGGGCATGGTGGGCGGTAACATTCTGCTCTAGGCCAGCTCTAGTTGTGACTGTTCTCCTGAGTGCAACTGGCTCTTGCAGACTAATTTGGACTCATGTCTATGGAGATCCCAGTCTTTTCTAGAATCGAATGTCCTTCTGCATCAGAATGTCCTTCAAATGTATCAGAATAAGGCTGTAGCTCCTGCTGCATTTGCTGGCCTAGACAAGAGCAGTAATGCTTGTACTCTCTGTCTGTGGAACATTTAGACCTGCACCAGGAGCTCGCTGAAGTTGGGAGGAAGACTTCACTGAACTCTGGTTCTGGCCCTAAAAATGTGCATGGTTAGAAGGAAATGGAAATCTGATTTTAAAATCTCTGCACAGAAATAAATCCCTGCCTTTGAACAGCATGGTGGTTGCACAGCTCTGTGCTTCTGCCCTGTCTGGAAATGTCACCATGCTGTGGTGTTGAGTTGGGATGCTCTAGGCTTGCGAAGTGCAGGGATGTTTTATAGAACTAGGTAAACAAGAGGGTTTGAGGTATGATCATATGGAAAGGGAAGGCACTTGATTTTCTCAGTGTGCCCCACAGGGGACACAAAAGTGTGACTGACTGTTTTTATTCCTTCCTTCTGTTCTTGGAGCAGATCTCAAGACAGCAGTACCAAAATGCCCTGATGGCATCCCGGATGGACAAAACACCTCAGTCCTCGGACAGTGAAAACACTAAAATCGAACTGACTCTTACGGAGCTGCATGATGGTTTGCCAGATGAGACAGCAAACCTGCTGAATGAACAGAACTGTGTGACTCACAACAAGCCCAACCACAGTATGCACAGTGAAGGAGCCATCTAGGAGCTGACTCCCCACAACCCACCCATCCCATCTCCTCAGCAGGACCAGCCCTCGCTCCTTCCTGCCTCCTCCCCGAGTGTGAACACTGTTAGTATGTGCTTGCAACACTGTGCTGCATCCAGTGTTCTGAGACCAAAGACATTTGTGTCCGTTGTGGGAGCAGAAAAGGAAGAAACAGGAAGAAAGGAGCAAAGAGCAAGAGAGAATAAAGCCCCAACTGTACTCTGGGAATGGTGAGCCACCCTTCAGAATGATGAAAATAATTCTTGCAAAATAGAATTGTGTTTATTTTTTATCTGTATTTTTGATCCTTGTTGGGTTTTTCCTCCTCAAACACATATGGAGAAGTTTAAAAGCTCCTCCAGTTATTTTTTCAAGAGAGATCTTGTTTTTAAAAAGTATTTTACAGAGTTTTAGATTGTTTCTGTCCCTCCCAAACCTCAAGTGGGCTCTGTTGTGGTTTTGTGAATTGGCTCCAATGTCCTTAGGCCTCTTTTCACCCCTTTCTGGTCCTTTCTGTGGCCCTGTTGAAGAAGTTAGAAACTGGTACTTGTATGTTATTTGTGTCCTAAGAATGAGTGAGCTTCAAGGAACCTCTGGTTTCAGCCACCTGGAGGGCCAAGGGATGAGTACTATTACACTCTTCCAGTTAAGTTTCAGGGAAGGAGTGGTTACTTTGGTATTTAATGTTGTCTAAAATTTCAGAAGGTTTCTTTGTAAAACAGGCAAAAGCATTGTTACACTTACAGTTTTGTAACCTCCATTATGTTATGTTGAAGTTGATATTGGGGGAGGGGGAAGGAGTTAATTAGCAAAACTACAATCTCATGGAATGAAAGCCAGGCATAGTTTTCCATAATGAAGTAACTGGGTGATTTTTTTTCATTGATGTTCCTGACAGTTGCATGGTGAAGTAATGTGTGCACCCCAAAATGACAAGGTTTTAAGCACTCATGTGCTGTAGCGGTCTGCACCTTAGCCAGATGTGTAGATGTGCAGTCTTTGCTAAAGAACACAGAACATCGGTCCCCACCTCCCTTCAATCTCAAGTATTAACACAAAAGATGCTGCTACAATTATGCCCAAAGTACATCCTCCAGGTGACAGTAAACCTCTGCCAGTGCAAGGATGGGCTCTGCTGAGGAGTTGGGACCATCCTCTTCTCTCCAAGAACTGACAAAACTTTTCGGACGTGAGTGTATTGCACTTCAGGGATTTGGAGAGGTTCGTTTCCAGGCTGTTCCCAGCCGTGTTCCTTCCTTTGAGTGGATTTAGTGCATTTCCTTCTCTCTTGCCCCTTTTAACAGCCATTTTAAGGATTATCGTGGTAGCAGAGCGCCTCCCACCCAGCTGCCACTAGTGCAGGGCACCCTGCGTTGGGCAGCAGAAACCAATTCCTCTACCCCAAAAACCTGAATGCAGACTGGGTGCAAGCAGGAGGCACCCTGTGGCAGTTGTGCATCACACATTCCCCACTCCTACAGATGGAGTCTAAGTCCTCAAATGAAGAAAACAGAAGTCATCTCCCTCTGATCCTCTCCCTTTCCAGTGCTCTCAAACAAAATGTGAACTTTGCCCTTGGTTTCTGGAGTGATTAATAAATCAGGCATTTCAGTTTCTCTGTTTGGAGACCCTTCCGAGGCCCCTGGCTATGTAGCATTTCCTTTCTTTACAACCACATAATCTCATCTGACCCTCAAAGAAGCCCCCAGCCCCAAATGCAACTGCCAGAGTGCTCTGTGCCTGCCCCGTCTCTCCTGTTTGTGGGCTAGGAAAGTTCCCATGGTCTGTCTTTGTGAATGGCGGCAGGAAAGGTGCAATATTGTGCTGCAGGATCTCCTTGCAGGAAACCGGAGTGTGTGGTGTCAGAGCCAGTTTGGTCTCTGTGTGTGTCATGGTTTAAGCCCAGCCGGTAACTCAGAACCACGCAGCCGCTCGTTCACTCCCCCTCTTCTTTCTCCACCCGCTCCTG
>NW_009934135.1:61324-69479 GCF_000696875.1 Nestor notabilis | reverse complement strand
AGCACTCCAGTAACTAAGGTATAATACAAACCACTACTGCTACCAATAATAATGATAAGGGAAATAACAAGGGGAGAGAGGACACAACCGCTCACCATCCACTGACCGATACCCAGCCCGACCCAAGCAGCGATCTGGGCCTTCCGGGTGACTCCCCCCAGTTTCTATACTGGGCATGACGTGCTGTGGTATGGAATACCCCTTTGGCCAGTTTGGGTCAGATGTCCTGTCTCTGCTTCCTCCCGGCTTCCCCTCCTCCGTGGCAGAGCATGAGACTGAGAAAGTCCTTGGTCAGAGTAAACATTACTGAGCAACAACTAAAAACATCGGTGTTATCAGCGTTGTTTCCAGACTGAAAGTCAAAAACACAGCACTGCACCAGCTACTAAGAAAGAGAAAAAAAAATGACTGCTGTAGCTGAACCCAGGACAGTGTGTGTCTTCTCCTCTTGTTTGGCTTCAGAAAGCAGCCCTAATTATTGCTGTCCTCCCCGATGGGGAAGGTGCGCATATTCCTTGGAGCCACCCGTGAGGATGAAGTCCCCACAAGGGGGCATAGAAATTGCACAGGATCTAATGTGTGCACCTAGTGAGGAGGAAACAGGGCCCCCAAACCTTACTATCACATTTAGCTTCTTAACGTTTTTTGAGTTCCATCTAAAAGCATTTCCTTAGTCTCCATCCTTGCTCTGATACACACTAGCCCACCATCGCTGAGAGCACGTAGCTCAGCATCGGCAAGGGCTGACCTGCTCATTCCCAGAGAGCAGCCAATATTGCACCTTTCCTGAAAAGCAAACTGTTGAGATGTTCCAGCGTTTGTCCTTGGTGAGGGACTTGCCAGTTTTTACCTAGTGTTGCTGAATGTAAAAGTTTGTCCGAAGTGTTTGACACGGTGGTGAACTTGAGATGCAGTATCCGTTTTGTCAAACCTGCCGAGGGAGGGAAGACTTAAGGCAGCTCTCTCTCTGGGACGAGGTTGCTCGCTGGATCTGACTTCTGCTTCTTGTGGCAGGTTATGGATTTGTTTCAGTGTCTGTTTTCCTTTTTAAGAAAAAGAAAAAAACAAACAAAAAAAAAAGGCAAAAAAAGAAAGCGCCAATTTTTCCAACCAAAGCCATGTGATCCCAAAGCAAATACCTCCTGCTTCTGCCCATGCTGCACTGTTCAGAATTTGCAGGCGATTTTTTGCATGACTGTTTTTCATCATTTGTACAGATCCAATGATGGAAAGTGAAATAATTTCCATAAAAATAGTTGATTATAGATGTGTTTCGTATGAAAAATATGTACCTGACCCAGAGGGGTTAGGAGCTGCTACTACTAATTAGCTTGAAGAACAAAGCATGGTCCTCTCCCCGGAGGGGAAAGAATCCAGTCTCCCTGTTCTCAGGGTATTTACAGTTTTACTGTTTAACAAATGCAAGGGGTTCCCAGCCCTCATGGTGGGAACCATCACAAGCAGAGGAGCCCAGCTCAGGATCACTTCTGAGCCTCCAGACGGTGTTTGCTGGTGCCAGGGCTTGGCTTTCCTGACTGCAATGGAGATGCCGTGGCACCTGAGTCTGTGCCTTTGCAGGGGGTGTCCTGCCAGAGCAGGTTCTGCTTTCTCTGCCCTGCTGGCTGCCCACCTGCATTCAGGTGGGCTCAGATGCCATGCTGCAGTGCCATAAGGACACGTGGCAGTGCTGCCCGTCATCGCCTCAGCACAGGGCACCAGCTGGTGGCTTTGGGAATTGTTGGACTTGTCCTCAGACCTCGGCCAGGCTTTGACTCGTAGAAAGGATACTGCATCTTCCTATGTCAACTCCTACTGCCTACTGTTCCCTTCGTCCGTCTGCCTCTGGGCACGGGCAGAGGGGCGGACGGTGGCCTGCTGGCCGGGGAGGCTGGGAGGGCATCTAGCCATGGTTTCTACTGTCAATACAATTTTGCACAAGAGTTCTTTGAAGTGAGGTTTTCAACACTAATATCTTAAATGCACAACTGTGAATTATAACTTTTACACTCCTGTTGGTTGAAATTCCTTTAAATGAAATGAACCCGAATCTGTTGTAACTATGATTTATTATTTTTTTTAATTCTGTGTATTGCCAAATCTTTGTGAAGAGTGAAGGAATGTTCTTGCTTTCCAGTGAGAATCTTTCTCCGAACGAGACTGACTCTGGTAATGTGGAGATCATACGAAGCACACTAGTTCTGAGTGGAGATGGGCTCTGGGCGGGTTAGCAAACCAACCTTGGCCTCTCTGTAGAGCCCAAGCTCAGACCTTCCAGAGTTTACAAAGTGCTTGTTGTTCTATTCTGAGCTTGTCCAGTCCCTGAGATCCCTGTGCAGGTGAAGGCTGCTGCCCTGGCAGAGCTCAGGATGGGTGAGGGAGAGGGGTGCTGGCAGGGAGCAGGGGCCCCAAGGCCAGCATGGCAGGACAAGGTGCTTCCCCCCTCCAGTCGCACCAGCAGCGCGAGCTCCATGGGGCAGGTCCTTCCACCGCTCTCCAATTCTGCTCCACGCCTGTAGTCATGTGTAGTTCCCTCTCATGCTCCTTTTGCCCCCACGCACGCTCCTGCTCTGGACTGAGCAGGGGTGGGATGATGCTGAGATCTGTGTGGGGCAGCTTGAGCTGGCTGCTCAAGGTTTGTAGTTCTTGTGCCCTGCTGGAATAGGGGTCAGCCACTCACTCACATTGTACTCACTGGTCTGTTCCTCCTCTCTTCTCCTGGACCTACTTCCCTCATCCTCACTGCAGTTTGGTTTGGTTTGGTTTTTTGTTCTTTTCTTTAAGTGCCTTTTTGTGCAGTGGAGCTGGCAAGAGCAGGAGTCTCAGGATATGGCCCTTTGCACTCACCTCAGACCTGGAGAAAACTCAGGGGGAGCAGGGCGGGTTGCCCATGATGGCCCATAGACATCACCTGTCACTGCTTCTCAGCCTTCAGCACCCAGCTCAGATGAGGATGAGATTTTGGCACTGGTGGTGTCAAGCTCTGGCTCAAATCAGCTCAAAGAAAACCAAAGAGGTAGCTTTGTGTGAAGGGCTGCTCGGGCAGCAGTGGTGCTTCCTGTGATCTCTGCAGAGCTCAGCCGAGGGGGTGTGGATGGCAAAGAGCAGCGCTGTCTCCTCACAAGCATCCCGTGTAAGTATCCTACATGATGGAGAACACAGCCACATTCTCCAGGACCCCTTGGAAAATGCATCCTCCTTGTGCTGAAATATGCTATCTATAGAAATCATTCCCACATGAAAGATGTACCATATTTTATATAATGCCTAATACACACGCCTGTGGTTTTAAAACTAGTACCTGTGTACCAGTTGTCAAGTTATCCAGTGTCTGGATTACCAGTAGAAAACTGGGGCTGGGGGGGTGGGAAAGAAAGCTGCAGAGAGTACCTCTTGTTGTGCAGCTAACTCGAGGCTTCATCCCAAAGGTGTCTGACCAGCGTTGAGGGGTCATACTGTGTGCTGCCATGTGTGAAGCTGGCATAAAGCAGAAAACCAGCATGTGCTGAAAGGCTCGGTGTGATACAGCCCTGGGCTTGCTGCCTGCCCTGCTGCCTGGCTCTGCACTGGGTCTCAAAATAGACCCGAAGTACCACATGAGGGTTGGTTTGGCCCAATAGTGAAATTACGAGCTTAACTAATTGATTGTGATTGAAAGCCGGGCATCTTTTCATGGCACAGAGGAGAGAGCAGCCTTCATCTGACTTGACCAGCAGGGAGAATAAGCTTTACACTGCAAGCTGGTCAGGGAAGCCAACTTCATCCCTGCTCTGTTGTTATACTTGGTCCATCAGTTGCAGGTTTTTTGTCGCTGCATTGTGTGTTGATCTCTGTGGTGATACTGGCCTCACTCCCATGTGTTGGTATCCATGGCTTCCTGCAGAGCCCCCCGGCCAGTCCCACTCAGTGTTTTGCTCTTGTTCTGCAGCCTGGCTTCATGCTGGGTTGTGTTCCGCTGTGGGTAGTTTAATGGTCATGTCCTTGAGGCTGTCTCCAGGCGAGGGGAGGCTGTTGCTGCAGGTCCAAGGTGGTACAGTTGAGCTGTTTGGTCTGGTTGTGCATACTTGATGTTCCATTAGAAGCAGGTTGCTGAGCCTGGGGAGGCCAGAGCATTCCCTAGGAGGAAGCCTGGAATGCCAGGTTATCCCAGCACCCTTCCCTGAGCTGCAGGGATGGGAAGGGGGTGCTGGAAAGCTGCCTGTGGCCCATGGCATGGTACAGGTGATGGATGGAAGTGGTTCACAGATGTAGCATTTAACTCAAAGTGACATCTTCTTGTTCTCATTACCCTGAGGACAGGCTCCAGAGCAGTTCTGCACCTCAGAAATACGGTACTTAGAGCTGTGAGTCTTCTGTCTCCAGCATCTTTCTGCTCCCTCCTGAGGTTTCTCCTTTGGGCCCTGTTTTCCTCTGGGCAGGGCTGATCACTAGGGTCCTGCAGAGGACAGTGCCCTGGCTGCTTGCACACCTCCAGCAGAGATTTCTGGCTATTGAAGTGTTTGATGTTTAATTCTCCCCCCAGCAGGAGAGGTTCTGGACAGAAGCTGCTGCCTGTCATGTGGCCAGGCTTGAGGTTTGTCGGCTGTTGTGAGCCAAACCAATGCCCTCAGGTGGCTCTGATGCTCCAGGGGTGGATCTGATGTCTCTATTATCTTCTCCTCCTGGAAGCACTGCATCAGTAGTCAGTAGCAGGGTTTGCTGGGGAGGAAGGGCTGGTCCCAGCATTTGGTACTTGACAGAGCAGCATAGCATCCCATTTCAGCTGTTTGGTGGCTGCAGAGCTTTATAAAAGGAGGTGTTTTTTTAATCCTCTGGGCATCACTGTTGTACCAAATCCTTCCAAATTCAAGTTAGAAACTTCTGGGTGTAAGATAAGTAGCCTGGATCATAGGCCTGTAGTTGGAAGTGCCAATAGTGAATGCATGCCTTCTGGATTCACCCAAAGATCAGTGTGGATCATGGAGGGAGCTCCTGGTGAGCTCCTCTATTCACAGGAGTGACAGAATGGCTGGGCCTAGATCAGCTCTAGCGTCCTGCCTGTTTTAAAGTCTCAGGTCCCAGCAGGCCAGGCTGGGCTGGTTTGGCCGGCGGGGTTTTACCCAGGGTACGTGGTCTGTCCTTCCGCACTGTGCTGGCTTGGATTCAGCACCGTGGCTGCTGCTGTGGCATCAGCAATGGCCCTTCCTCTGCTCTTCTCGCTGTGGTTTGCTTGGAAGTGATCAGGAAGGCGAGAGGAGGAGGTGCAGCAGTCAGGAACAGGCGATGCTGTGGCCGTCCTGTCTTCATTGCTCACAGTAAGGGTGGGAGGTGCTGCTCAAGGGACTCTGCCTTCCTCACTGTCTGAAATTGAGAGTGCAAACCCTGCGGGACCCCAGCACCAGTGCTCCGGTCCCATTCGATCCATGCTGTCCTGAGCACAGGGGTGGCTTATGAGCAGTTCAGGGCCAGGCCCTGCTGAGGGACTCAGAGCCCTTGGCATGTGCTTTGTGCAGCTGCAGAACCAGGCTCGACACCTGGATTCTGGGGCAGGCGCCCGGATGCCAAACACTGAATCAGAGAACCCAGATACTTGAGAAGTGTTCCCAAAAGCCATGAGTGGCTGGAGCCCTCACACCAAACCATGATTCTGCGGCCGGGTCCTTCCCCATGGCTGCTGTGGTCCTCCTGCTCTCCATTCACGCCAGTGGCTCTTCCCTGTGTCCTGTTCACCATCGTCCATGGTCTTTGCGAGTTGTATCATATTGTACATGACTTGGGGTTGCCAGAGTTGTAGTGTTCTGACTACAGTATTTCCATGTGTGTACATAAACCTGAATAAGCACAACTGAACTCCTGAATGAAGTGTATACGTTTCATATACTGATTGTCATACAATGAATTTTATAATTATTCCAATTTTGTTGTAGATTTCCAATCTTTCCTATTTATTTTGTACCAGATTTATTTGTATATTTTGTGATTTTGTTTAAAAGCATTTTGTTTATTTCTTTTTAGATAAATGATGATTTTTTTTTTCTGTTGAACATTCCAGTTTATGCATTTTTCCCTCCTCCATGCTCCCCTCCTCATTTCCAAGGGATGGATTTTGGCACATGGGTGGTGGGGCTGATGTTGATGATCTCTGACCCAGATCTCTGCTATTGGCACATCATCGCTCTTTAATCTCTACTTCAGCTGTCAAGAGCCACGGAGAGGCTGGATACTGTTCCCGTTAGCGCCAGGTCTTGCTCTTTGCTTTGGTGGGTCTGGGCCCGTAAGTCCTCGAGCCGGGGAGGGCTGTGCCGGTGGTTTTGCTGACCAGGATCTGGGAAGCTGGTGGCAACGGCAAGCAGATGACTTTCTGAAGTCCCCTCAAGGGTGAGGGCTTTTTTCTTCCACTAATAAAACCCCCTTATTTACAACCTGCTCTCCACAGATCATGTTTGTTCATCCGGAAGCGTAGATGCCGTCTGTCTGTCCCTCCATAGCGCGTGTTCCTGCCAGGCGGTGTGTGACTGGGAGGCCCCAGCGAGGGATATGGCTGGTGGTGGAGTCGCTGGTGGAGCAAGTCTGTCTGTGCCCCTGCGTCAGTGCCGCTGCCTGCTCCGCGCTGCTGGGCCTTGGGCAGCAGAGCTGTGCAGAGCCAGCAGTGGCAGAGCTGTATTTCTGAGCAGGAGGGTGAGCCCATGCTCGGTCCCCTGCCCAGCATCACTTCAGTTCCATGCTGGTGGAGGAGCAGCCAACCCTTTCCTATGGGGCAGCCACAGCCCAGCCATGTGCCCGGTTTGTGTTTCTGCCACCCCTCAGTCCCTGTCCTTCTTGCAGCTGGTTCACCCGGCTGCTCTCCTGCACTGGGCTTTCTGCCTTGTCCAGTTCCGAAACCTTGGGTCAGCAAGAGTTGGGCAGCATCTGCTCAAGCCTTGGAGGAGGGGTTTGCTGTACCCAGTGCCTCTGTCCCTGTTCCTGTGCTGCAGGATGGCCCCATCTCCCTGCACCTCTCTCCCCAGCCTCCTATCGGTAGGACAGGGAAAGCGGCAGGTCCTACGAGGACTTCTGCTGCCTGATGTGTGCTTGTCCCTGCAGCGGGTGGAGGATGGGATGCTGCAAGCAGGATGTAAGTAGAAGTAATGTGCAGGCAGGCTCAGGGCTGGCTCCAGCGGTGAGGAGCAGGGCAGGCCTCCTGGCAGGGAGGGTGTGAGTGGTCGGTCCCTGCAGGGAGGTGGGATGGCTCCAGGCTGCACTGTAGCAGCCGAGTGGGAGCAATGCACCGGGGCTCTGCATCCTCCATGCTCCAGCAGCACCCAGGCTGTGCTATGCCCTCCCTGCATGGCCAGGCCAGCAGCAGTGGAACCCCCAGTGCTAAAGGCCGGTTCTCATGTACTGTGTGAGTCCTGCTCAGGGGCACCTTTTGTACCCACAGGTTGTTAAGCCCTGGTGGACCATCCCTCCCTGCCCCCGCTCTGCCTGCACAGCCACTGTCCCTGCGTTCCTGCCACACGCTGCACGGCCCCGTGGGCCCAGGGCCTGTCTTCTGGAGGTGAGCACCCTTGTGCAGGGCAGGGTGAGCTGGTGGCTCCGCACCTGCAGAATTGCCTTGTCAATGTACGCTGCAGGTGGTTGGGGCTGCAGCGGGTGCTGCTCAGGGACTGGCACAGGGCACTGTATCCTCCATGCTGGGTTTGTGGTGCAGTGGGTGCTTTCTGCTGGGATAAGAGCCGGTGTAAAGCATGAGGAGCTGGGAGCATCTCCAGTTACTTTGACCTATTCAGAAGGACTTGCTGGCAGTGCCCCATGCAAAATGTCTCCAGGGCAGTGTCTTAAGGGCAGCGTGACCCTCGGGCTCCTGTCCCTGGTACAGTTTGCTCTGTGCAGCCACTGTGAGCCCCCTCCATCCCTGTGCAGCAGTGAGGGTGAGCACATGGTGGGGGAGAAACCAGAACCCAGGTCAGGCAGAGCTCGGGCCATGGGGTGAGGCTGGTCCCTGAGGCCTTTCTCCCACCAGGCTTTTGCTGCAGCAGAGACCAGCAGCAGTGGACATCAGCGTGCCCATCCCCTGGGGTGGTGGCACAGGCCGCAGGGAGAGCAGCTCACTCTGGCTATTCCTGGGGCTCTGCAGGGCTGGTTGGAGACACAAGGTACTGCCAGGGCACCGGCTCCCTGTGGGCAGCACTGGTGTGGG
>NW_009934135.1:60534-61247 GCF_000696875.1 Nestor notabilis | reverse complement strand
GTGTCCCCTGTGCCAGCCGCGGCAGAAGGCTTCACCACAGCTCTTGCTTGGTGTTTCCTTACTGCAACACCACGGTAGAGGCAGCACAGGATGGGCAGAGCAGCACAAGACTGGGCAGCGAGCAGTGCCTGTGTGTCAGTCAGGCTCTCTCTGCCTGCCACTTTCCCACCATCAAGTGAGGGTCAAATACTTTCCACTGCTCCAGCCTTGAAGAGCCTTCTCCCTGTCGTGGTCAGAAATAGCCCTGGGCTGGGAGCGAGTTATTTGTGGCGACCGGTTAGGAGGGAGGAATGGAAGGAGGAATGCTCAGAGCTCCCAGACCTCCCTTCCCCAGCCGCGCGCCCTTCCCAGCTGCTGAGCTAAAGCTTAAAAAATCCAAGTGGCTATACTTGGAGAAACGAGGTTTAAACATAGCAAAGCCCAGCACGGCCTTTAGTGAAAGGGGTCGGGAACAGCTCCTCAAACCCTTCTTGCAGCCAGCCTCACTGTGGGTACACATTAGCTGTTTTCCAGACCCCAAAATGAAGGGGCCGGGGCCCAGTGTTGGGTTTGGGTCTCTCAGCAATCCCTGACATGTTGGCTCTTGATGCCCACCACCTGCGGCCATTTAGTGTTGCTTTTCTGTTTGGCCACAGGTGCTGACAATCCTGCTGTGGTAGCTCTCTCTGATGGCGGGGCCTTCTCTGGGGTGGGTTTGTTTGGGTTACGGGGTT
>NW_009934135.1:23577-60470 GCF_000696875.1 Nestor notabilis | reverse complement strand
CGGGGCTTCATCTGGTCTGGTTTGGTTGGTATGAGGGGTTTGCTCACAAGCACAGCAGTGTGCTGGCCCCAGGGCTGCCCCTGTCCTGGTGGGTACAGGGTGGACAGAGCCTTTGGCTGGGTCAGCTGGTGCCATTGCTGCGGCTGCACTGGCCTTCCCTGGGTATTTTGCCCTGTTTAACCAGGTTGCAGCCCCTGAGGAGCACGGGCCATGGGGGAAACAACCCCAGAAAGGGTCAATGCTGGAGTCAGTGTCAGGGTGGGGGTGTTGCCCTTTCCATGGGAAAGTCTCTGAATCCAGGCCAAAATGTTTCTCTGTCTCCCTGTGCCTCCCAGGTGAAGGTGATGGGGATAACAAAAGCTTCCTGAGCCCCCATTGCTTCCTGCCCACCTGGGGATCAGACAAGCCCTTAAAGCCAGACCCACAGACACTGCACAACCAGTTCCTGCAGAGGTTTCTCTCTTCCTCAGCCACCCATCCCACGGGGACCCCCACAGACCAGCCCTGGCTCTCCCTGCCCCCTCCAGCACTGCCCTCATCGCCTCAGCGACGCGCCACAAAGTGCCAGGCGTTTCTAAAAACATCATTTATTGACTCGAACAACTGCCCCTACAGCAGCAGCGTTTCCTGCTCAGATGGTGGTGGTGTGGCTTTTTTAATTTTTATTGTCTCCTAAGGTACTTTAAAATGGAAAAAAAATATTAAATGAGTTTATGGTACTGAAACAACAGTCGAATTAACTACAAGGGGGCCCTCATTGTAATCCCTTCACAGCGAACGGCACAGGGGGAGTAAGGGAGGCTGCACCATGACACGGAGGAAAACCGCAGGGTGCTGCTGACTGGCTGTGTGCAGCCCTGCGCCTTCTCCAAGGTGAATTCCAGCACAAGGACCACTTGCCATCCCCTGCAGCCATCACCCTCCTTGGCCACTGCAGCCTGTGGTGAGGCTCTGCTTGCTCCAGGTCAAAGACAAGGCCAACTGCCAGCCAGGCTGGAGCTTCCCGGTTCCCACTGCAGGGCTGGCCCTGTGGCATGTGCTGCTCCCTAGTTTAGGGCAGACACCCTGGAATAACAGGCCCTTTTCGCTCCAGGTGGTGGCTGGGTTTGCCTTTGGGATGCTTCACTTTGTTAAAGCTGAGCAGACAGAAAGGTCAGTAGTAAGCAATAGGAAAACAAACTGAGTAATGTAATGCTACAGGAGTAGCTTCAAGCTCCTGGGTTAATAATTACTGCTGGAACTACAGGAGTTGAGAACACAGTGTGCGGCTCAGCTGTCGGAGAAACGTGTTGGAAAACATGCATCACATGCTGATGATGAAAGAGAGTTTGGAACACTGGGAGAGGATAACAAGCACCTACAAGCCGAAACGTGTACAGCTGCAGATATGCAAGAGCTGGAATCCCATTGCCATCCGTGACAGCTGGAGAAACCGAACCACTGACACACAGAAACTCACGCCAAGCAGAAGGTAAACTGAGTGCTGGCAACCACAGCAACACCCTGGCTAACATGGGGAGGGGGCAGTTTGTAACCCAGAAGCAGAGGGTTAAGGGCAGCAACCCAACGGGCAGGAGGATTTGGATCATTTTGTCTCCTGCAGGGCCCAGCACATCCCTTCCTTCTCCACAGAGAATGTAACAAATGGCAAAAACCGTTCACAGGACACCGTTCAAATGAGGATCAGATGAAACACACCATGGGAAAGGGAGAAACATGCAGCATCCCTAAATGTAATGGGAGCAGCATGACGCCCAAGCGGGCAGTCCCATCTGAATGCACCACCCAGGCAAAACCCAACAGCTTTTTAAACCGTCTGCGAAACTGAAAACAAGGGTCTCCTCCTAATTAGTGTTAATTTGTTAAAAGTATCTGGACACTTCCAAAATGTGCCTTTGCAAGAATCACACCCCCCAACCCATCACCCCAAGGGCCCCAACAAAGGAATCCGCTCCTGATCACTGCTAGAGTCATGGTCTGTCTTCAAAGATGCTTTGCTTTTTCCTTCTTATTCCTCTTCCTCTTCTTCCTCTTCTTCCTCCTCTTCCTCTTCCTCATCGTCATCCTCATCGTGGCAATGTGTGATTTCCTGAGGTGCCTGGGGGAAGAGGTTGGGCGGTTTGATCTCGCTGATGGAGCGGGTCAGTTGATGCCGCTTGTAGTCAGAATCTTTAAAATCCACTGAGGTGCGATTGCGTGTGGCCATCGGCGACTCCTTCTCATTGATGTCGACGTGCGTGTGCTCTACTGTGGACTCGTGTGGCATCTACACATGCAAGAGACAGAGAGGAGATGGAAAAGGGTGTCCCAGTCCCAGGGTATCTCCCTGAGACAGATGGAGAGCAAACCCCAGAAGGTGCCTCAAACACCATCCAACCCTCCAAGGCACCATTCCCACTGCTTGAAGTTTGTGGAAGTGTTAATTAACACAAGCACAGGCACCTTTGGGAGCCTTACCCATCTCCCCAGGATCTGCAACTCACCAGGACATGGGCGGCTCTGAAGAGGTAGCTGAAGGGGTAGTAGAGGAGGTTGATGAAGGAGGCTGCATAGAGATCAGCGTAGCGCATCACCTGGCTGGCAAACAGGGTCTGCCGAGAGCCGCTGCGGAAGAGGCTCCCCATCATCCCGTAGCACATGTCCATGTCGTGGGTCACTTTCTACAAGCAAAGGGCAGGTCAGATCCTGGGCCGGGCAGGCAGCAGCGCGGTGCCACAACAACACAAGTGGAGCGCACCAAGGGCTGGGGGCTACAAGAGATCTGCAAGGATCTGCAGCAAAGCTTTCTGTGCTCGTATCCTGCGGGACCAGAGCAGAGCCGAGTCCCAGCTAACAGAGGGGAAGGCAGCAGCGGGCTCAGGTCCAGCACCTGCCCCAGGCTGGCACCCCAGGGCCAGCTGAACCAGAGGCTACAGCCCCTCCAAGCATGTGTGTGCCCACACCCTGTTCTGCAGCAGTGAGCACCGTCAGTCAGTGATGCTGCGTGCATGAGGGAGGAGACCCTATTCCAGACCAGGCTGCCTTTCAGGAGTGCCACTGACACCAGTGAGCTGAGGAGCTCCTCCCTTTGCATCTGCACAAAGACATATCAGCTTTGCCAAGCCTGCTGTGCCCACCCAAAGGCAGAGCAAAGCATTTCAGGGCTGAGCAGTGGGGTTGGGTTGTCAAGCCCTTTGGGATCCAAAGGGATGAAAAGGGATTTTGATGATTGGTACCTTAATGCGTCTCTGGATGGAGCTGATGTCGGGGCGTTCATTGCTGCTACTGTCCAGATGCCTAGTTACAGGCGAGAAGGTAAACACATGGTGTGAAAAGCCTTTCAGAACCAGATGCTGTGGGATGGGGGCTCAGGGGAGGGAGGCTGGTCTGGAGGGGAAGGTTGGTCTCATGGGCAGAGCCCAGGCCTGAGTCAAAGCTCCAGCAGCAGTGCCACTAACCCAACCCCAAGGTTTCATCAGAGCTGCTCAAAAGCTGTCACTAGGCTGGGAGAGGCAGCAGAAAGGTTGTCACTGTTTGAACACTCACTTGTACAGCTCAGCCAAGAAAATGTCCAGACTCTGTAGCTCTTCAAAAAGGGCTGGAAAATCCAGAAAAGAAGGGGAAAAGGCAAGTTAAACTGTTGAAATGAACAGGGTTGAAAGCAAACACACCATCCTGCCTGCTCTCCTTGCAGGGCGGTGGAGGGGCACCGCATCAAGGAGCATGGCATCTCACAGCAACTAAGCAGGGAGAGGGTTCAATCACACTGTGCCACTGGCAGAGCTTTGGGCTTGGTTTCTGGGTGCTCCTTTTGTTTTTGAGGCTGAACCTTTGCAGCTCTCACCAAAACCTTTCAACCAGCAACTGTAAATAAATATGCAACTTGCATAATCCCCAGACCTATTTACACACCAAATGGCAAACCTGAGAGAAAAGCTGTAGTGCTGGAGGATGGGAAACTGGCAGCACTTTGGCAGCAGAGAAGCCACAGCTCCAGGGTTATGGATGAGGAACAACTCAACCCCACCCAGCTGCAGCTTCTCCCCGGCCAAGTCAGCACTTGGCTGATAACAGGCAAGTGGCCTGGAAAAGAGCACAGGAAAGGCCTTGGGACCCCAAGGCCAGCCCATGGAGAGCTGCCCCAGCTCCTGCCACCAACACCCAGACCGAGGGAAAAAGAGCCAAAAGGAGAAGCTGTAAGCCAGCGTGATCTCTCCCCTTGCATTCCTATGCCTTGGTGATCTCAGGGGCACAGCACCAGGCAAGCAAGAACAAAGCCCGGCCTGGGGTTTCCACATACCACTTTTGTCTGTCCAGACGTGCAGCTCCTGTGCCAGCTCGGGAATCACCAGGAAGGTCCTCCAGCCCTGGCGCTTCTTGGATTTGAGGATGTCTCCAAAGATATGGTCTCCAATGTACAAGATATCCTTCCCTTTGGCCCCCAGCAGGTCACAGACTGTGTCTGAAGAGCCTGAGAGAAGAATGGTGTGGCTCAGAATAGGGGACCAAAAGGAAACACGTGGCTCATTTCAGAGGGCCAGGGTCAGGAGTAGAGCACATGCATTTTCCTCACATAAACCTCCACTGCTAAACGTAGCACCCCTGCTTGGCTGTGGCAGCACAAGGCATTGCCTACCCACTGCAAAGTTCACCCAGGAGCAGCTTTGCCAATGCACAGCCCTCCATGAATGGCAGCAGCAGAAGGGCCATGCTGCCTCCCACCCCAGCAATGGAACCCTGGGCATCACAGACTCCCTTCTCTGGCTCAGGGGACCCTCCAAGCTTGGTCACACTGGTGGCAGCATTGTAAGTACAGCTGGAAACGTTGCACTGGGCCATCTGCAGCTCCTCCTCCACCACAAGCCCTGCAGTGGCATTTCCTGACTTTCCCTGGCAAGGAAGAAAAGGGCGTTTGAGGAGGAATGGGTCCATTCTTCCCTGCCACTGGGGAGCAGTGATGTTGGAGAGCTTCTGGGGCAGTGTGCTCAGGACACAGTACAATGTGCCTTGCAAAAAACAACTTGTCTAATGCCTGGCACAAATGCCCTCACAGCCAGAGTGGTTGAAGGCCCCGAGGGCCTGTCAGAGCCACTCCACAGAACAAGAAGGGGTTTTGCCTCACCTCCTGAGTACACGATGCCGTGCTGCAGTGGGCCAGTGTAGGTACCAATCTTCAGCTTCCCAGTCACCTGAGAAAGCAGACATTGTGTTAGTACAGAACAGCTGATGGTTTGGATCTTTTGTGCCCTGCTGATACTCTACTCTTCGTCTCTCTCACTCCCAGGCAGCCTAGAGATAGCTTCCCACATTCTTTTCCTATTGCCATCTGTGGTATGTTAAGGAAGACAGCAAAGCCTTGAGCTCTGCTGCACTCCAGGTGATGGGGTTGCTCAGGAAACATTAAGAGTAGAAGCCAGCCTACCATCTGTGGGGCAGGTCCTGTCTAAACACTGTGCTGCCTGTTCTCACTAAAAGGTGCCACACAGGAGGTACATGAGCCTTTCCAACTCTAGAGATACCCTCCATATGCCACTCACCGTGTCCACCTGCCTCAACACGGTGCCTTCCCCAAAGAAGAGGGGTTTTCGTGCATCCACCAGGATCAGGTCGAAGTAGGACTGCCATGGCCGATGGGCACTCCCAGGCTGCAAAGGCAAAAACCAAACCCCACAGTCAGGCACAACAATCAACCACAGGGAGTTTAAGTGGAGTGCCATTGCCCATAGCCATTGCTGGTCCACCAAAATCCCCTGGCTTGTGCCTCTTGTGATACAACGCTGGGTTGCCAACACCATCTCCTAAAGCACTCCCCTTTTGCAGCAAGCCCATCCCAACCCAGCCTGGCTGTGAGGACTGAGGACGTGGTGTGAGATTGGAGAACTGCACTGAACATCCATGTTCCAGCACAGCTGTTGTGTAAAGAGATGCTGTAAATGAAACTGCTGCCACTGTTTCTCAAGGAGAAATCCTGCGTAGATCCAGACACATGCGGCTTCACACTTCAGCCTTACAAGGCCATGCTGGTACATTTGCCAAGGGTGGGAAAATGCCTGGACTCTATTCTACAGGGCAAGGCTTTGAATCACAGCCGTCCCCAAAGGACACTGCATTCATAAACCCTTTCTGCTCCACACTTCCCCTCTTTCAGAGATCAGGACCACAGCAAGGAGCTTTCTGATCTATGAGTTGTGATTTTTCACATTCTGAAAATTTCTCGCCACCTTTTACCTTTAGAGCACAGAGTGAAAACACACCTTTTGCATGGTGAGAGAGCCTCCCATTGAGAGATTGAAGCAGCAATATAAATTCAGCCCAATAAACTGCTCTCCAAAAGTTGCAGGGCTGAGTTTGAACCTCAGAAAACTAGAAAAAACAAGACTAAAGTTTCTGGAGTTACCATAATCAAGACACATAAATGTTTCTGCTGCAGTGTGCAAGATTTCTAAGAAACCTGGATGCAAAATGCCACAGTTAAAATGTGTTATCACTAAAATAATGTTATCATTAACACAGATTATCGTTTGAGACCAGATGATGCCTCTTTTCTCTTTGTTATGTTGTATTTGCTTTGATCCCATTCAAATAGGACACAAACCAGCAAGTGTATTTTAACTAGATTAAAGCAACTAATCCCACACAGTCGACGAAGCAGGATTAAAATGCTTTCCAGCTACACAGATAATTAGGCACATCAGCTTCTACTGGAACTGCAGTCCAGAAATCACATACCTTTGGTCCATGTGGAAAGTCAAACAAGTAAGTCATAATTTTCTGAAAGACAGAAGGAAAGTTTTCAAAGATGTGTTTTTAAACTTACATTTATATAGTTTATGAAAGCTAAAATGAATGGATGGACTTTCAAATAACAGGAATTAACCCAGTAATTTTTACCATGAAAGAACACATTTGCCTCAGAAATCTGCACACTGCTTCAGGTATATTTGCAATGCTTTAAAATGGCATACAAATCTTTGCACTAGCAGTGTTGCAACATCCTGACATCTATCTGGAGTTGAAGTAAGTACACTTACTGCTGCAGCACAGCCAGACAGCCCTCTCTGGCTCTTAGACTTCTCGAGGCCTCAAACTGCACCAGGGGAGGTTTAGAATGGATATTAGGAAAAGTATCTTCACAGAGAGGGTGCTCAGGCATTGCAACAGGCTGCCCAGGGCAGTGATGGAATCACCGTCCCTGGAAGTGTTCAAATACCATGTAGACAAGGCCCTCAGTGACATGGTTTAGTGGTGATCTTGGCAGTCCTGGGGTAATGGTTGGACTTGATGATCTTAAAGGTCTTTTCCAACCTAACTGATTCTATGATTCTATGACCATAGCTTTGGTGACCTGAGGTCACCTAGTCTAGTGACCTCATACTATCTCACTTGAAAGGGAAATTCTGCATTTTAAAGGATGCTGAAATCTAAAATGAGTATCACTTTCTCTTTCAGCCTTTTAATTGCTGAGGAACTGAGTGAGGCACAGAGGGACTTAAGCCAGGCCCATACTAGGTCAGCTGCAGAACCAGACCTACAAAAAGATCACTCAAGACCTAATATGCATTCACGACTAAACTATCCTACACCTAGCTTAGAAAACACTAATTCTCCATCAGATATCCTACCAAAACCCACAAAAATGAATGGCTGACTTTTGCTTATTCCATTATATACCAACACAACAATTCAAGCAGCACTTACATCTGTGTATTTATAGTCACTGTTTGTGACAAGAAACACCTTTCCAACTTCATTCATGCGGCTGAGCAGCAGTGGCAGCTTCCCCTGAAAGCCAAGGGACACACAAGTCAGACGCGAAAGTTACAGAGATTCATCATGGGCAGAACACTTTCAACTATGAACCCACCAGGCAAAACAAACTAATCAAACAAGCAAGCAAACTCACATGTTTTGCATTGGCCAGAGCCAGGAAAGCTGCTGGTCCATCCACTTCACACCCCTGCAGAGCACAGCCCAGGGGAGGAAGGTGAGAGGGAAGGACTCAGCACCACCTGGTTGGGGTGCCTTTGCCAACCACAGTGCCAGGCACCCTGTGCTGTTCCCACCGATCTGCTCCATGCCAGGCACGCTGGAGCAGCTCCTCCAGCTCCAAGTCTGTTCCCAAAATGGGCCCAGAGGCAGGTGAAATCTGAGCGCACACGAGCCACAAGTTGGAGCGCATTATAATTCCAACCTCAAATTAGGGAGAATTTATTCCTGGGGCTATTTTTATTGAATCATAAATCTCAGTCCATTGACAGAGTAGTTGATTACCTCACAGAACGGTTTCCTAAGAATCCTACAGGCATGTAACTAGAAACAAGGTTAACTGCTTTAAAGGGATAGTCCACCACACAGCTCATCTAAACTAGAGAATAATTATTCTGTAAGTGGTCCAAAGGGGCCTTGAGAGGGCAAAAGTAAGGGAAGCACTACAGCTTCCTCAATTGCATGTGCTTTATAAACATTTTTGGGCTATCAAGAGACTGGACATTGGTGACTCTTTCAGGAGCTTTCCCTTAGTCTCTTATGGTTAAAGACATGTACTATTTTTGTTGGATGGATAAGGAATACTTCTGTCTAAAAAGATGCTCATTCCTTTTTTAAAAAGAGGAATTTTTTCTCTTGGGCAGAGAAAACATGGGCAAGGAACACAGTTGCTTTCACCACCAAAAGAAACCACATGACCCCTGCCAGTGTATTCACCTGTGTCCTGTGATAACATTTCCTCTGGCTTTTATATTTCACATAAAACACGTGCACATGAATATGAAATCATGTGGATCACTGGTTCAGAATAAAGGCTGCATCCGAACTTTCCACTTTGTCTTTGGTTCTTACAATAGAAATCACAGTGTTATCTGTTTTGTGATGTAGTAAAGCAAATCAGCATGTTTATGTCTTGCCTGCCTACTCACTACAGAATGTCATATAGCACAAGTAAAGTAACTTCACACTTACATCTTTCACCACATACTTTTCCAGATTCTCAAGGGTCTTTTCCTTAAGTGATCCCTGAAATAGAAACAACAGAACCCAGTGAGGTAATGGAAACTTATGATGTAAGAGACATCAAAGTAATGCCAACTTTCACACTTTAAAATGCTGTGAAAGTACAAACCAGGGCGAATCTGAACCAGTGACTCTAGAGATGAGAGGCTTTGAGTAGCAGGGACCATCACAAACTCTGTGATCCATCGATTCCCTCACCATGGTAAATAATCCACTTCAACAGCATTTTAACCCTTTCAGAAGGGAATACAATAGAAACAAACAAAAAATAGATTTGCCATACCAAACAAGACAGTCAAGGACCTGTCTCCAACACTGACCATAATGCTTTACTGAAAGGTCAACTCCAACATGTATCACACAACACTGCATAAGGAAAGAAAAATAGATTCCTGACTTCTGCATGGATAAAAGGACCACCACAAGTACAACTGTGAGCAGAGTTCTCCTGTGATGGTTCTCCATCCCACCCCAACAGACCTTGTGAATGAGGAAGAACAAGAATATCAGGTCTTTAACCAGATGTTAATGCTCACTAAATCAGATTCTGAATTTGCACCTAAGTGTATGAAAAGATGAACTGCCCTTCTTTTCTAAATAGGGAAGAGTTGATGTATTTCTGGTTTATGCAGGTACTTTTCAGATAATGTAAGACAGTACCAATGTAAATCACTTACAGTAAAATGCTGTTTTAATCCATGTACAAGTTGTGGACTTTTAGTTCTAAAACCCATTAACTGCAGTGCAGAAATGGAACCTGGGCACAATAAAAAGGAATAGGAAGCCAAGACAGAAATGTTCCAGTACAAGGAGGGCAGTCAAGATCTTGACTTATATACAACTGCAATTTATTATTCGCTCACTAGGCGGCAAAGCGGGGCTCTTGCCCAAAAGTGGAATAATAGACCTTAACTCATGAGCTGCAAACCAGTCCCTCTAACTGAGTTACAACTACAGACATCCCAATGAATTCCCACAATCACCTTGTAATGAACCCAGTCAACAGCATCTCTGACATCCTGGAACATACTCCTGAAGGACATGAAGAGGTCTCCATCTTTAAACCCTGTTTCACAGCTGTGAGGAGAAAGAAGAGAGACTGTAGTGGTCAGTCAATCACAGCAGGTAAGAAACACATCAAGGAGAGAGACAGTTCAAAATGTTGTTTGGAGCCTGTGTTTTCCTCTTACCATAATGGATTCTTATTTACTAATTTACTGTGGCTCAGACTTGAAAAAAGGCTCCAAGAGTTTAACAGGATCTGCATGTTATCCATACCAAGAACATTTCTTTGAAATGGATAGGATGTGGGTTCCTAACTACGGGCCTGTGCCTCCGTAGCAGTATTACAGCCTTCCGTGACCCGCAACTCTTATTTCTCCACCGCAGCACTACAAGAAGGAAAAGACTGGGACTGTGCAGTTTGCAGCATTTTACAGAAGATGAATGGTAAAGTAAGCAGTCCCTCTTTCCAACATTAAAGAAGGGGGTGCCAGGGAGATCAACTACATTTAACACTTGCTGCTGAGAAGAAGGAACTACTTCTGTGTTGTATAGAGTTAACATAAGAAATTTTCTCTGCAAGATACTGTGGAGGTATCTTTGAGACATCCATGAGAGTCTGCATCAGAAGAAATCAAGGAGGATTAAACAGAGCTGTATCTATTATGACAGCAATCATCATGCCTGTCATAAGAAGGGATACTTCACCTGATTGTTGGCATAAACAGTTCCCCTGCTCCCAGGTAAAATCCCATTAAACCCTTTGGTTTCCACTCATAATATGCAAAGATGACCCATCACATGAGTCAGCAGCACACCAACATTCACATTTTCCAGTTCAAACCACAGCCTGTTTTTATGCTTAACCTATTTGAAAACAAGGTACTCATGTTGCACAAACAGCCTTTTACAGCACAAGGTGCCTGAGCATTTCACCTTTAAGTCCTCAGTTACGACATAAGAGACTTGTGGCAACAGACTGAGGAAACTGAGCCTTTCGGTTACCAATTCAAACATGGCTCCACTGGTCAGAGGTTCAAAATGAGCTGTCTGGTGCCTGTAACGACCCTGTAACACGTGTGTGGTCTTAGAAGCTGGCCCAAATACCAGTGTCAGTCAGTATTGTGATACTGATATATGCTGTGAAGGAAACCCTCATAACCAGTTTCTGCTGTACACACAGATCATCTTGTCACCCCTAAATTCTCTTCGTGTCAAAAGAATAAGAGGCTTGAACTTTTCCCCACTGAAACCACTTAAGGGGCCTCTACTGAAATTAAGAACAGCTCCATCTGTGCTGAACTGCTCTTTATAATAACAATCTTACTGCACCATCAGCACCTCAAACCAGAGGGAATACATACCTAGTGTACCGGTCACAGTTAGTAAAGAAATCCACTAGGCAAGCCAATAGGTAGGTCTCTGCAAAGAAACAAAGTAAGATTTTAAAACAAGGATATCCTCATACAGCCAGCTAAACAGATAAACAGGGTATGACATTAGCAAAGCTTTTTTGGCTTCAAAAGCACGGAAACAGACCTGTGTTGGCTCACATTAGACTCACCTGGTAGATTGAATAACGTGTTCAGAATGTAAAACCTATCTGTGTCATCCCTCTGGATAAATTTATTTGGATATTGATCCCGTGTTTCAGGCCTGAGAATAGATAAGGTGGAGAAAAATGAAATCACAAAAAATAATGAGCACAAAATATGCTGACCTGCAAAATAGCAGGGTCCCTTAACTAGAGGCTGTTGTGCTTTAATTGACACCCAGCTTTCCCACATGCATTAGTGGTGCAAGAGCAAAACTACATCCACTGTGCTGGCTCAGGCAGAGCAAGGCACAAAGCCCTCGTTGCTGAGTCAGCAAACTGATCAGAGCCCACACAGGGAAGCAAAGTGGTCAAGAGTCCACAACTTGACCTTCAGCCCCATGCTGCTGGCTATGAGGATGCCTTAAATCATCTGCACTTTCCGTGTTTGCTTATCTTAAACTTTCCCTCACTTTCCATGTGTTGCTTTACACTCCCTGGAGCAACTTTCAGCAGAGGAGTGCAGGGCTGTGCTATGGGAGGCTTGCCTGGGGCCCTCTGCAATTTATCACCAGGGTGCTGATGACTAAAGTCATTTAATTATTCTGGTTTCCTTCATTTCTGGGGCCTCTGAAGGTCACTGACTCAAAGAGGAACTTGAGTGCATAGAAGACAAGGACTTTTTCTAAATTTTGGCTTCATGATGCAAGGACTTACAGGCCTTTAATGACAAGGTTTGTCACCTTGCGGGCCCTGTGCTTGCCTTCCATCCATCCACCCTTGCAACAGGGATACGACGGGATTTGCTGGGACACATCACGCATGTAGCACTGAGGTCCCCTCTGCTACCTAAAGCGCCTTTTCTAGGGCAAGAGAAATGCAAGCAGCCAGGGAAGGCTGCAGGAAATGGCAGGCAACGCCTCACTTCTGACACCCTCAAAAGTCAGAAACACAAAGCAGTAGAGCAACTTTGTTCCTCCCCAAGCCAGCTCAGGCCCTTGAATTTTCTTAGCAATAGCTGTGGATTTGACAGTCTCATGGGGCACAGGTCACTTCTGCTCCCAGCAGCCCACATACAATGGCTTTGTCTTAACTGACCAGCTGATGATGTTAAACTGTGCCAGGATAGGTGAACAGCCCTGGATTATCCCGTTAACCCTTCCCCACAGTACATTTTCTTCTATTCCCAGCACACTACACATGTGCCTGTGCTGGCACGGACATTTCCCCTACAAACACCTTGGGCTGTTGCTGTGCCTGGGAACCTCAATTCATCCCCAGTCAATCCTAGAGCTATAGGAACACCCATACAGCATCTGCTGTCAGTGGAGTCCCTGCGACTCCTTATACAATGAGTGCCCTGAGGATCAGTGACACAAAAGAGCATATTAAGTCAAAAGAACAGCCAAGAGTCAGCACTTACCCTCTGAGGAAATTAAAGCCGTGTGCACACACTAGGAGATTCCCATAGGCATCAACTTTCAACAGGTTTCCATAGTGGGTATCAAACACCAGGCCTCTGTTAAGAAAGCGATTTAAGGTATGAAGAAGTGAACGTATTAAGCATTGACCATTTCAATAGCAGTTTGAACAGAACAGAGTTGTTGTTACTAGGCAGATGGGGTCCCTACTGTGCCTTTTACCTGGCTGCAGGTGAGCAACAAGAGCCCTGTGCTGTCAGGTGAAAGGTGCAATCGATCTGCTCTCCACAGACTTGAAAACAGAACCGTTTAACCCGGCAGAGGCTTAGCTATGCACATACCAGGGAGGACACGGGCCTCTTCCACAGGGTCACGAATCTGACTCCTGTGTTTGTGGTTCCCTGACAGTCCTGCTGGGCTGCAAGGGAGAGCAAGGTGTGATAAAGGAATTTCTCTCCTCTTTTTCAGACATGGACATGTAACTATTGAATAAAATGCTTTGGACGCTCCTGGTTCCAACTCCAGCAAAACGCTGTCTCACTTTGCATCTGGAGAATGGAGCCTTCCCACAGAGACATCCCTTCTGTTCCCACCCTGGGATGAAGGCAGTGGATTTAATGGAGTCTTCATCACAGGTTTGTGAAGGGCTACTGTCTTGTCACAGGCATGGGCGCACCCAGCAAGCGTCTTGGTATAAAACATGCTGAGAGGAGGGAAGGAAGGAGGCTGCCAGACTGAAAACTGGAACAGCAAAACAACAGACCCTATGGTCCATCTCTTCTAAAGAACCTCCAAAGGAGTCCAAAAAAGAAAAATCAGCAAAGGCACAAGAGGAAACAAAGGCACAGAGTAAGATCAAAAGGCTTGTTTAAAACAAGCAACGTCCTTTTTGCCACTGCTACCAAAAGACAAAATATAAGAATTTAGTAACCTGGCACCATTAATTTTGCTTTCAGTGTTTGACTGATCTACACAAGTCAACTTGATTGATGCCACTTTTATTATTGTTTACTGTCAGCTTAATTTTCAGGATGTCTTATGCACCAGGACACTATTAATTAAAATCATTAAAGACGAATGTTCTGAGGCATTCCATCAGGCTTATGATGGATAGTAACGGTTCCTTCACCCCTGGATTTTTATTTAACTCCCAGTCCAATTGTGTCTCTGCTGTCTTTGCTTTGAAAGTTATTTCTGGACCACGTTTTCAGCAGGCCTCTTTTCTTGCACACTCCTTTCCTGGCATGGATTCATGTGTTCAAAGGCCTTCCACAAACCAGAGCAGTCTGCTCCCTTTCCCATGATCTGTGGTCAGCCACAGGCTTCACAGGCACAATTCTAAAAACCTGGCCTCACGTGTTGCCTATGAACTTTACAGAATAAATACTTAGGCCTCGAGCAGGCTGGGTCAGTATCTGTTAGTCATTTACCTGGTAGGGAATGCAGGATCATACACAAAATTGAGCAGCTCATGAGGGTATCCAATGGAAACTAATCTTTCTACGGTCAGGTCAAATCCAAGAGATTCGTATTCAGGGGATTTATACACTGTACCAAGATGAGACTTCAGTTAGAAAATTTGAAAACAGCTAGGGGGTTAAACAAGAAGGCAGTTAAAAGTAATGTACCCGTTTCCCCTCCTCCCTCCTCCACATCACACGTTCCCTGTTCCCTTCTTCGCTCCTGCTCTTCGCTGCCTCAGGTCCCCCAGCCTGTAGCCACGATGAAATTAGCTCAAGCTCCAGGACTGCAGCTGAGCAGAGCCACAGTTCAGGTTTCGGCAGCAGAGTGCACCAGATGAAATATCCATCAGTCGATCACAGCTCTCTGCATCAGGAAGAATGTATTTCAAACTGCAGCTCCTCTCTCTGCAGTCCTGTTAGGCAGATGCATGAACGCTCCCTGTTCCACCTGCTTGGTTTTGGCTTGATGTGTTTTTGCAAAGCTGATGAAGAAACCAATAAATCTGGGGAAAACATGTATTCATGGCTAGAAAGCCTGAAATTCATCACTGCTGTGATACTGTTACTGCTCTGGATACAATCCCAAAGCTTAATATCCTCTTCAGATTTCGTCTCAGAGGAATTTATGTTTGCTGCAGACTAAATTAGCTTGAAGGTAGAGCTGTCAAGTTAACTTACGATTTGTTTGTTAATAATACCATATGGTACTGTAGAAATCTGTTTGCTGTTACCTTTATGTATCAAAATGCTACTCTTCTAAGCAAGCTTACTGTTCTTACATTTCAGAGAAGCTGCTCATCAGTGACACACACCTTAGCTCAATGCAAAAGAAATTGACTTGTTCAACTAAGTCATTCCTACCATCAGGCCTGTCTTCTTCCTGCAAATGACATTCCCATGTACTGGAAATGTTACTGCTTAATCAGATCATTAAATTAACATTTAAAAGGAAATGACTGTGTTTCTACAACAAACAGAAATCACTGTGTTTCTCTGATGGCATCTTTACATTTGCTGCATGTCTCTGTCTTAAATTGATCCTAAGATGTAACAAGGTCAAATATAATCTTCGTCTGCCATGAGGGTTACCAAGGGTTCAATGGGCCCCACTGTCACAAACACTTGAATACTTCACATTTAGCTAAGTGAAAATCAAAAATGTGCAAGTTACACAGTAAAGCTTAGTTAGAAGGCAGACTGCTTTTCCTGAGACAGATCTACCACATCTCTGGGCCTCACAATATATATTAATATACACTGTCTGTACTGCCCAGGTAATCACAACCATATTCATACTGTTGAATATAGAAGCTCAATCTGAGAGAAGAAAACAAATATATAAAATACTACAAAACTACTAAAAAGAAAAGGACTATAGAAGAAATGAGACTGCCAAGACTCAGATCACAGTAACCGTGACAGGGGCCTCATATATCTCTCAATCTAAAAAGCACCAGAACACTAACAGTTAATTTTCCCCATTAAAAACATAATAAGCAAACCTGCAATGTTCTTAAACAGATAATTGAAATCAATAAAAGTTATCAATTTCAATTCAAGCATTATTATACCAGTGGCAAACATCAACAACACGATATAACATTCAATGCACGTAGTCTTTTCTATCCTTTATGAAAGGAAGGGTTGATTGAGCTATTGATGGGAATAAGTAATCAGAAACTACAGCTAATGAAGAAAGCAGTGACTGACAAGGCAATTCTGGGGAGTGAGCTAGAGCTGGAGGGAGCAAAAGGCATTTAGGTGATGAACAACATTGTGAGAGTGACACCAGAGCATCATCTGGAAAAAGGAATTCCTCTGATACAGGATAGTAAAGGCACTTTCCAAGGAAAACAGTAATAAATACACCTGCACATACTCAGAAGGTGAAAGTGCTGCAAAGCTCCCCATTATGCCTGCAGTCCCCTTCTCTGTCCATGAAGCTGCTGCACTCTCCTCTTTAGCTTCCTGAGAATTTGACCATGTTACGAATTTACCCGTAAAACCTTCCTCCCGAACAAATAATTTGTCCAAGGAAATCCTGTTCTTTCTGAACTCACCAACCATGATGTTGCCCAGACATGAGGAATCTCAAGGAGCACACTGGCCTCTCCTCCGGACAAGCAGAAGTGGTTCATCAACAGCTCCAGCAGAACCTCTCCAGGGAAACAGTAGGGCTTTCTGTTAAACAACCTACGTAACTTGTTAACACTCCATCAGAGAATGGCTCTGGAGGGACATGTGGCCAGCTGCTCACAGAATGCCCTCACTCAATTCCTTCCTTTATTTCCCTCTCTGCCTTAGATTTATCACTACAGATCTCCTTTTAACTCTCTGAGTCTAAGGAAACAAGCTGAATCACTAGTAGGAAAGGCTGAAGAACATATCAACCCCAGTCTTCATCATCCCAACTCTCTGTTAAGGCAGCACTGCAACAGGATTAACCTGAATGCTTCTTGGGGGGGAGCAGCTATTTCCCTTATTTCTCAAGCTCTAGGTTTTTCTTCCGTGATGTCTCTTTCAATAAAATTAAACCTCTAGTTCATTCATGCCTCAGGTCCCTTCCCTATTTTTCTCCCGCTCCACAGTATCTGGAAAATGAGAGCTTTCTCCTTGATTCACAAACTAAACAGAGACGCAGGAAACTGGACTCCAGGAAACCGGAAAGGGACAATAACTGTTCTCCAGTTACCATCATACTTAGTATTCAAGATAAACTTTTCCATTAGACACACAGCTGGGAACAGACTGAGAGCTCACCGAGCCCACCTTGACAGCACCCTACACCACAGCTCATGCTGCATCCATCGGTATGAGCCACGATGTACTGACATTTCTCATAAACATACTGACTGTTTCAGTAACATGAGCTTCTGGGCAAACAAACAATCCACCTCCTTCAGATCAAGTATGAACAGGCTAACACTGCTGCAACTACAGCAGCACATTCAGGGAGGACGTCCCAGTTACGTGTATTACTAGATGAAAAAATGTATTTCAATACTGTACTCAGAGCTGGTTGCTCTTTCTCATATCTTGCTTACCACAGGCATCCATGAGGAAAGAGAGTAGAAAGGACAGATCAGTATGAAAAAGTAGTTTTAAACCTTCCTGGAACAGCTCTCTCCCTCAGAACTGGTTGCTGAGACCACAGCTTTATTTGCCATGGTGATGCCATGAATTCAGGTATTTGCCATGCAGCATCTCATGCTCAGCTCTTTAACCCAGCTGAGAAGGACCCAGTCTTCAAGCATCCCCAACTCTGTGACAGGTGAAGAGGCAGAGCCATGAACCCATTTTCAAAGCATCCTAACCCAAAGACAGTAAAACCAAAGCACATGCTACAACTTACTCTGATTTCTTTTTCCCTTTCCTACTATTTTATGGCCATGTCTCTGCCACCATGCCAAGTCCCCAGCTCTGGAGGACTACCTTATTTTAACAGTTCGTGTCCCAGCACAGGCAAATGCTTCAGTGGTGTGGGGCAATCAGCACCCAGCGCTCATGGATTATGCAACTGAGGTGGAAAGAAAACAACCAAGGGTTTAAAAAATCACAGAAGCCAGTTGACAGCATTTCAGCCTCCTCTTAATACCATCACTTGACTTAACATCATACTATTGAAAGGTAAAAAGCAGTACCCCGGGAGTGAATGTTGCAAGCCTTCAGGTCTGTGATGAGTGCAGGCGCCCCTTACACAGTACGTTCTAGGAGGGAAGCCGATCTGGAATGAGCAGGGGTTGTGCAGTAAGGTATGCAATTCTCATGCATTTGTGTGGTTGTTTTTACCTTTGCTGCCAAGACACAGTAACAATTTTATAGCTTTCCTGAAAAGGAAAAAAAAAAAAAAAAAGAAGGAAAAAAAAAATCTCTACAGAGGCTCCAGCTTATGCAAAATGCTGCTGCCAGGATTTTAACTCACATGAGGCAGATGCAGATTCAGAGTGTCACTCCAGTCTTGACGGAGTTACACTGGGCTCCCCTGTTAAAGAAAAAAATCAGACTGATTTTAAAACTGAAACAGCTCTGTGCCATGTGGGACTGTATCTGCTGGAGCTCTGTCCTCTGGTAAGCTCAGAAGCCGGCCTGGCAGCTATTCCAAATACACTTACAACTGATTTATAGAGAAGGCACAGTTGGTAATCGTGTACCCTGCAGGCAAAATTCTGTCCTCATATCCACAAAGCAGTCTTAGATCATCAGCTCAGTGATAATTAGGAGGAAGAGCCTATAAGCATATTGCCCAAGTGACACAAACCCTTTGAGTTTCTCTCAGGCGCAGAGTAAGCGGTTCAAGAAAGGGTCTCGTGCTCTTTTTGGGGCTTTGCCATTATTGTCCATTCCTCAGTCAGTGACAGATTACCCCTTTCAGGGCACTCACTTTCTTTCACACCACAAAATGCCTGCACTTCTCAGCGCAGGAGACTGGGGAGACTGAGTCAGGAGCTACTCTGGGAATCTGAGAAGAGAATTTTGCCCTACATCTGAAGGCACTGCTGGTGAGAGGCTCGCACATCAGGTCAGTCTGACATAGCATGTCTAAATTCAATTGTGTACTTTAACACGCTTATGCTGTGATGTGCAAAGCATTGCGGGATAAACCGGTACCAAACCTGCACAGAGTGCTGCACTGTACTGCAGTGCACTGGTCTGCAAGCACACACAGTAAGAAGACTAGACCTATGCTGCAACTTACAGATATGCACAGTGTAAGCAGGAATAACTTTGAGATCCAATCTGCTCTAAATACAAAGCTGGATGAGTTGGAATGATGCTGCAAAAAGGATCCACAGAAGTATGCGACCTCCTGGAAGGCTTCGCTGAAAATAAATGTTTAATGCCTGTTTTGTTTCAAAATGAATAGCTGGGGAAGGCTGTAGTGCATGTGATGGCTTTGTTTAAGCCGGAGAAAAGCCCCTCAAGCGCTGCCTGTTCCTTCCTTGTTCCTCCTCCACACACACAAAGATTTCAGACTCAGGCAGGGCAGCTTCTCGTTGAAGATGTAACACAGTTTGTTCCAGGGCTTGTTGACACTTCTTATAAGCCAGTCACAGTTCGTAGGAATAAAGCAGGAGCTAATGTTAAATAAACAGCCCTTCTTGTGCTGCTTCAGCCATGTCATTTTTGTGAGATGTATTTGCTGTCTCAAACTGCACACCTGCAACCAAGTTCATTTCCAGTCACTATGGGTCTGGTGCTGGTAAAAGCCCTGAACTGAGAACAGTGACAACATGCTGATTTCCCATACTGCTGAGGCAGCTTTGAGGAAGGAGCTCCCCATCACCAGCACTGTCATGGTTTAGCAAGGGAAAGATGAGCTCAGGAGTCTGCTGCAGTAACAACAGAAGCCCGCAAATCGAGCAGCTCCTATGGGGAGAGAGGCAGGGAGAGGACTACTAAATGATAACCTGAAGCGTTAATTATCCCTGACTCTGTTTTTATCCCACAAGTCACTCAATCTCTTTTGCTAATGTGTTCTCCTATGACATCCAAGCCTCTCCTGAAGGATAATCATACCTTTCATCAGCCAGCTCCTCGCCTGCTTTCTCTCCCAGCTGGAAGCCAAAAGCAGCCCAGAGAAAAATGCTCACAGTGCCCCTGTAAACATCCCTGCATTAGCAGGGGACTTCACAGGAGCAGCTGCTTTCTGCAGCTGGTGCATCGCCTGCTCTGATCCTTTGGGTACATTCCAGCTTGGCTCCTTCCCTGCCCCGTCCTTGGTCCTTGCCACTCAGAGTCTCTTGGGAATTGAACACCTTGGTCTACCCACAGTGTTTTGGTTGGTAGATGAAACTAACTGGCTTTTGACTTTCAGGTGTTCAGATAAGATCAGCATTTCTCAAATGAGAGGTGATGACCTCCTCCAAAGGGTTGCAAAAGCTTTAACAAACATGCAATCTTCAGAAATTTTACCCGCTATCTGGGTTCTCTGGAGGTCACACAAAGGCAGATAAGCCAAAAGGTGAACAGATAATGCAAGGAGTTTAGCCTTGTCTCTGAAGCACAGGAAATGCAGTCTGGTTACTTTGTGTTAAATCTTGAAGAAATGAACTTAAAATAACCAGAAACAGATTATTTCAGTTTCTACTTATTCACCAGTAAGGCATGCAAATCAGGCAGTTAGGGACATACATGGCCAGGTGAGTAGCTAGTATTCAGATCATTATACACCTCAAGCACAACATGCATAATTAAGCTTGTGCAAATTAATTTCGGAAATTACACAAACCTGACTTAAAGAGCAGGATCAAAGTGATGCTCTGAATTGCACCACACATAATAATGCAGGTATGTATTAGAAATACATTTATATCAATGTTGTGCTGATGAAAAGTGCTTAGTTAAAGCCTTGAGGACTGAGATCCCCTTTTAAAACTCCATCCCCTATACAAGTATCTCTGTATCTTGCCTCAACAATGTTTATCAAATAAGATCCTAGACTAGTGTCCCAAAATAGGATAAATCTATCCCCAGAGCTCTTCACTCTGTCAACATCTCCTCTGCACATAGCTGGGTATTTAGTGCCAGCTACCGCCAGGATGTCTCTGACGATCATCCCTCCACAACCAACCAGAGTGATGACTATTTCACACAAGCACCAAATACTCATTCCCTGGCCCTTCTGATCACCCAACCTCCTACTCCGGCTGAGAATACAGACAGAAACAGTGAGTGACCAGTCCTTGATGTGTTTTGGATGTTGGACTTAATTAAAAAATAAACCCCATTGAAGCAACACTATCAATTAAACATACTAGTAGGTGTTGGGCAAGCATTTCACATACTGGCATAGTTTGAGGAAAGTTTGTCTCAGGGCCAGAGGTCTGAGGATCCCCAGAAGTAACCAGGTAGTAAAGAATGCTATCCAACCTCTATATAGAAAAGAGTGGATACTCTTTTCAAGGTACCCCTATCTTCATAACCCATTACAGAGCAATGCCAGTTTTCATATATAAGTAGAAAAGAAGAGGATTTATGCTCTAGAATACTAATGCTTCAGCTTCAGTGTTACAGGGTCAGAGGAAGTGTTGTCAGGCGCTGTCACTGAAATATAACGAAAGAAAAACAGTAACATTTCAAGCTGTGCTGCTCTCTATGTTAAAATAATTCATTACTTACACAGGAAGGAATCTCAAATGTCATGTTTAAGTTTCACACCTGGGTGTTAGCTTCCCTTCGGTTTCGACAGCAGAGTTACACTGCTCAGCTCTGACAGGAGCCCAAACTCACTCCCTGGCTTGTGCAGCCTGGCAGGGTGCTGCCATTTTGCACTGGAAACACAGCAGAGGATTTTCTTTTCCATGAGAATTGGAAACCTTGCAGAGGTACCTGTACTGTGGGAGCCTCTGTACTAACATGCTCAGCTGGCTTGGCAACCCCAGGAGCAGAAACCTCTGCTCCCCTTGCCTTGCATTTCTCTTTCCAAAGACCCATCAAGTGTTACCTCAACTTCTGCCACAGCCACTGCAGACATTTCACTTCCCAGCATCCTCACTGGACGCTCCTGTTTAAAGCCCTGATCCTGTCTGAAGCCCTGATTGCGTACAGCACTGGTTTCAGTTCATCTCTGCCCACGTAAACACGTGCCTGCTATGTGCCTGCGATGTGCCTGCCTGCATGCAAGGCAATGGAGTTGTGCACGTTTGTGCTGTGCTCATCTGGAAGTTCAGTGCTGTAAACAAACTGACGAAGTGGTAAACGTGCCTAATTGTAACCACAAGAAATCCCAAACGAAACCCACGGGACAACTCATATGTTTTCAATTAGGAAGGTGGTGAATCACTGACTTGCCATTTGTTTATGGACTCAGCTGAACTGTGACCGTAACATATTTGTCTACGGTCAAAACAAGTTGAAAAACAGCCAGAAACAGACCCCTGTCCTATTGACTCTTGGGTTTTGATTTTAACCACTAGACCATAAATAAAAATGCTCTGTATTATGCAAAGCAGAATTGTAGTATTTCAGTCTATATTTAAATTGAGTTATGATAGTACCAAACCAACAAAATGGGTAACAGCAGTGTTAGTATGTTTTGTTTCTTTGAATTTACTCTACTTTTTAATCTGAAATGAGAAGAAATTGCTGCCATGTTGATCATAATTTTTATTTACCCAAAGAAGCCTTTTCAAACACAGAAGTGTTCTGTGCAGGAAGACAAAGCTGAGCTGTAAACACACATCAATATTTAATGTACCTTTTCTATTCCACTAGAAATTATGTATTTGTAGCGATCAGCAAACAAGACCTTGACAAAACCTCCAGGTGCATCCCAGGATACTTTCGTATGCTTAACACACACACTGCTCTGCTGTGCATGAACAGCCAGACCTTGCACTAAGCCTCTTGCAGCCACAGATGTTTTTGACACTAAGTCTGATGACAGGAAGCAAAGCAAGAGTCACTGATCATCACATGGTTGAATCTTTTGGTTCTGAGCTTCAGTGGCTCCCCAGCACCCTTTTCTGACAATGCCCAGTACAGGGTTCTGGGTGGAAACCAAGCACACACCTATAGAAAAGAACAAAGGTTCTGCAGTCCTCACCTGCAGCAGTGCCCATAAAGCGTAAAACTATGCACCCATTCTGCAGCCTCAGTGATGGAAAATTCCTTACCTCTAATGCTCCTGCAAACTTCCCCAAGTGCACAGCACAGCTTTCAGGTCTAAAACCTCTAACCTGGAACTGTATCAGCTCCCATTCTCCCACTCTGCATGCTAAAAGGATCTGTAAAGACAGGATTTGTTGTTGCTTCAAGGACTGACACAGTATTGTACGGCCAGCTTGGCTCTGAATCACTGGGTTGTTTTTAGTGCTGTGTTTCTACTTGTTTTAAAAACAAGTGTTGTCAAATATCATCAGTTTTAACTCTTCCCAAAGCAGGCTTATTAGTGCTCTCATTGGTAAATTCCAGCTATTTTTAGTTTTCTGCTGCTGCACTTTGTTTGCCTTTGATGTAACAAAGATTTGATCTGTTTGGATATGCCTCAGAGGCTGGCAAAACAGCGCTTAGTGTTGGAAAAATTTCTTCTGCTGAATAAAAATGCATGGCTTGAGGTAACAACAGCAGCACTGAGGTCACATTTTGTATGTTGAGAGAAGCAATTCAGACGGACTCTGCATTTCAAGGAAACTTCCGTTTGTTTGCATAATATTCCTCTGCACTGGAATAATATTTTAAAGATGACTACACAGCCACCTGTTCTTTCATGGGAATTTTTTACTGACACAAGAAAATCTTTTTTTGTACTTAAAAAGTGGCCTTCCCAATTAACTTTCTCAGATACAGCCCACTAGGAGTCACAATCCCATACTGGAAATATCCCTGCATTTCCATGGAAACAAACTACTGTGCCAAAATATGGGCTTAGTTCTTCAATGAAGACTTCCGAACAGGGAAGAATTAGTTGCAGGGGCTTCGTGTTCAAATATAATTTGTTAAAATCTTGAAATAAGAAGAAAATTACTTAAAGGTATAGTAGCCATTTATACACTGTATCTCAGGCAATATTCAGGTGTATCAGTGTCCAAATACATCCAGCTTCTTTATTTCTCTCCATATTCACTTAAGAGAGTGAGCCTCAAAAGCTACCTATTTGTTTAACAGTGTGTACCTGGGCTTGCTTATATGTAGCACAGGTGTCTGTGCTGACAATAAGCCATGTATATAAGTTTTAAACATAAGCTTTAACCATAAGCTTTTCTGTAGCATGCTAAAGTAAGGCATTCAACAAAGCAATAGCACACATGTGATCTCAGACTTAAAGCCTTCTGTACTCTCAGCTTTGGTTCCTCCTACAGAGTAAGCTTTTTGTGTCATCGCAAGGGTATTTGCAACTTAATAGTACTTCTGTTATGGTATTAAGATTAGTAGATAAGGGGATCTATTACAGTGAAAAATACCTCCATATTTCTGTCCATCTGGCAAGGACAAGAACTGGCCTTTGGTATACAAACAGCCTCCTGACCCAGCTTGGTGTTATTCTCATGTTTTTAAGAGCAAGAAAACAGAATACAGCAGCTTTTGGAACTTTCCTTACTTTGTGAAGACTTGTTCTTTCAGCAGATCTGACACCGATTCTTGAAGAATCCACAGCCAGCAGATTAGCAGTTTGTCAGTCAGTGATTTACTGGGACAGAGCAAGCAACACATGCTTTCTCCACTCCCCATTCCCAATGCCAACATTTGAGATCTCACTGCTCCAGACGTCAGAAGAGCAGCAACACAAAGAAGGCATGGGCAGTAGCCACTCAACATTGCACTGGTATTTGAAGAAACATCCAGCTCAAAGCATACTAGGAACAATTTAGCTTCTCCATCTGCCTTTAGCTTTGAAACACTAATGGCTAAACCAGCCTCTAAAATCTGCAAAATCTGCACCTGTTAAACTGGAAACGTGCAAATGTGAAAAAGTAGACAGCAGATGTGCAACAGTCGAGGCATCTCTCGGTTTTCGCTAGAACAATCTGAAGGCTACTGTTGTCACATCTACCAAATTCCTTCTCTAGCCACCATACTATCTCTGTATGACACAAAGAATTACGGTATCAGAGAATTGGGAAAGAAGCAAAACTGCTTAGTATCTCCCCAGAAGAGCCTCAAAGCCTGTAGTCCTTAAGTCACGATGAAAACTAAAGACAAACCCTTAACCTAAGCAGGAGAGCCTCATTAGAACATTTGAATGAGTCCAGTACCAATAAACTGACAAGAACAGTATCTGAACAGAAGAACAAGTAATTCTTTGTAGTACATTACAAGCTCAGCAGCTTTTAAAAGCATTCAGTTCAATCTTTCATGTATAAAACTCCCACGCTTATACTTTGTTTTTCATCTATGCAATCCAGAATTTTTCTATACAAGGTACAAATTCATTAGTCCCATTTCTCAGTTGTGGAAAGCAAAACACAGAAAACTGATACATCTGAGTTACAGTAAAAATACCAGATCGATTAAAGAACCAGTTCTTAATTCAGCTGCCACCTTTTCTCGCAGATCACACATAGCAAAAATCCAAGCCTACCTTCTGCTTGAGTGTATCTTTTCCAGACTCAACAGGTAAAGAAAAACATCTCAAAAATAAGATGTGGTTGTGAAAAATTTCCCTCTCCTCCAAATTGCAAGGAATGCTTAGACACAAACACTTACTTGAGGAAGAGGCAAAACCTGTTTACTCATGTTGTGCTTTGGAGTAAGTTGGAAAAGAGTAAAGCTGTCCTTCCCATGTCTTTTCCCATGTGATGAGAAGGGAAATGCCACAGCAGGAAGCATAAGCAATTTTGCAATAAAATCTTTGCAGTGCACCAAATCTTGGTATTAAGCTGGCAATATTTCCAGGACACAAATTATATTCCAATCATATTGTATTAATTGTATTTGCACTCAATAAAACCAGTATTTTTCAAGCCTTATTTCCCCTTCCTTCTTATTGAAAGTTTTCAGCAGCCAGTGATGATTTTATTATTGATTTCTGGAGAATGTGGAAGCAGCAGTGACTTAAGTACAGGAAATGCATTCCAAATGAATGCATTTGAATCTTATCTACCTCAGAGACAGATGAGAAAAATTTTGGAGAAGGAAGGTAGTCAAAGAGCAATCTTTACAAGCACAATTGAGTTTGTAATTCTTACTAATTCCCTTGCCATCTGCCAATGGCCTGGTGGGAAACTACAGCCAGTTTGAGAACCCCACTGCTTTAGCTCTACTCCTGTCAAGGGACATCTATCCATCACCTCATTGTGCAACCTGTCCCATTTAAGACCTAGTAATGCCAAGGTCTCCTGCATTACTTGGATCCAGACCTGCTAATTGCTGGTATAGCTCACACTGAGAAGGAAACAGCCAAATAAAATGCTGTGTGAAACCTTTCTTTGCTGCACTTCCAATGGGCCTCACCAGCTCTCAGTTCTCAGGTGAGTGTTGCAGTGAAGACTCTCTACTGACATACCTTTATCTTTCTTCCTGAGGTTTGCAGTAAACACAAACAGATTAAGCTGTGAATCTTTTGGATTATGTGCAACGTGTTCTTTTCCCAAGCCATGGGCAGTTTTGACACAACAAGTGAAACAGGAAGGCGGCCCAGAATTGTTACTGACTACTGGTTGTTTAGCCAGTTGGGATGAGTAAGACGAAATGAATCATTTGGATAATAAAAGCAACTACTATTTAGCAAACAAAAATGCACTACAAAGAGACCCTCAAGTCTCTCTAAGTTAAGGATTTAAACAAGAATTTAAAAAAAATCTCAGTTCTGCCCTGACAGCAGACACAGCCCGTCAGTGGCGGCTGCAGATCCTGGTGGAACACCTTCTCTTCCCAAAGAGCAAGGGAACCCTGGGGAATCAGCATGGGCCTTGCTCCCTGTCTGGCAGGCAGCAAGGACAGCAGCAGAGAACAAAGGGCTGCTGGGGTGACGGCTGCATAACATCACAGAAACTTGCCTTAATCCCCGCTAACAGCAAGGGCTGAAATAGCTGAAGACTTGCTTGCGTCAAGCCCTCTGAGATTTTAAGCAGAACTATTTAGCTATGTACACAAACCACAGTCAAACCCCACTGTTCCTTCTGCGCCTTTGACTCTCCTCCCAATAGCACCTTAGAAGAAACATTCTTTTATGTACTAAATGTAATTTACTAACACAAGCAAATCAGTAGATTTAATAGGAAGGGGATAGTCATACACAACACTGATTTCTGAGCCTCTAGTATTAGTGTATCCAGCACATAAACCCAGAGGGACATGGGAATTTCTGTACATGTAGGAGATCTTACTCACCCCATAAGGATGCAAAAGCAATGCTTGATGGGAAAACAAGGAATCTAAAACCTGTGCGAGTTATTTCAATTTCCTTTCATTTTACTTTGAGCTCCCAGCAGTCAAATCAATTCTAGCTGTAACCACAGTGGCTACAAATTTAGCAATTTAATGTCCATAATTTCTCAGAAGAAAAAGCTAAAACCTCCAGATTCTTTTCTTTGCTTGCCCAACCCAGCCATTAACAGTATTTCTCAACCCTATGCAAGGAAAGAGATAAACACAATGAGAGAACATGGAAGTTAATTAACAAAAATTCAAAGTTCAACCTAATTTTGACTTGAAAGCAAACAAAATCGCTGTGGCAATGCTGTATCAGACAGCCTTGAATTTTTCCAATTCTGAGTTAAGTTGTCCTTTAATTTAATAAGGCTAAGAAATGCTACTCTATAAAACAATGCATGAAATCATATTTTATGTGCAATGTAACATGATGATACTAAAATTGCTGTCAGTTGGCAAGCTGACATTCTCAGTCATGCTAGTAGTAGAACATATGATCACTGCAGCATGCATGTAGTAGTTGTTACAATATACTTCAAAATGGAAATGCTACACCCCTAACAAAATTAGATTATTCTAGACAGAAAACAGTGTTATTATTGTAAGTAGATTTGTGTCCTTAAATTCAAATTACCAGAACAAAACTGTCTCAGGCTTCTAAAGTTCAAAATAAGTCAAGTGATTCTGACTTCTCTGGTACTGAACCACCTTCAAAGCAAGATTTTTGGTGCTACCAGTGGCCACTGACTTGGGAATAACAAAGGGAGAAGTAACAATGTGTTTTACTGACACCACAGCCTCCTCTTCACAAGATAGGTAATTCAAAATACTCATTCTTCTTCTGAGGTGCTGACGTGTGTATGACTGCCAGCTATAGGATGAATGTCAGTTCATTTCTGACAGTTCATTTCATCAGTTTATTTCTGATACAAAAGTTCACGACAGAGTGGGAAAAGGAGGTGGCATGTAGTTTTTGGCAGGGTCAATGGCTCTGACTGCCTTCAATCATTGGATATGAAGACTGTGCTTGGGATATTTTTAACAACTTTACAGAAAAGTCACATAGCAATATACAAAAGTACAGGTGCAGAAAACCAGATGAGGAGCTGATGACACTGGAGATGCTTCTGTTCCTCCTCTTTGGTCTATTTACATGTCTTGAACACTCTCCAAAAGGCTTCTGCTCAGCATGTATCATCTGGTATGCAGATATCATTTCCAGATGTTAAATTACAGATAAACTAGCTTTTTACATTGTTTTTACTTTTTTAAATCTAGACAGTATCATCTCCATGTGAAACAGTGTGTAAGGCATAACATGCCCAGACAGAAAACATGACAGGGTCTAATGAATGCACTAAAACATACTGACATAATACTTCATTTGCCCCACTCTTCATTGTCTTCTGCAATTAATTAATATTGCCATAATCACATTCTAACACTCCACTCTTTAAAGCCCCTGCAAGGCATAGGTATTTTTTCTTGTATGCAACAGTTATATATAGCAAATAATGGTCAGGTAACAAAAGCCCACATGGAGAAGAACGGATGACTCTGAGACATAAGGCAACAGACAGGGAATTTTGTGTGTTAATTTCCCAGTCAAGTGAAAAAAAAAAAAAAGGAAATAGTACTTACCAGGCATAATGTTTTTCATCTGCAAAAGGCTTTCAAACCTAATTACACTCTCAAACCTCCTCATAAAATGATCTGCAACTATTATCTCTGTTGTACCATGGGAAATGTCACAGGACAGTAGCTTACCCCAGAGTGGTCCAAATTTCCAGTTTTCTGCTTGGAGCACAACCCATTTCTTTTTCTGCACCTTACCCTGTCACTCAACTGCCCTGAATGCATTGACTTTGCCTGCTTCACTGCAGCACTGTCATCTTCCAGCCTTGGAAGCCCTGGGCTCCCATGTCCCTGGGTATTGTTGCTTGAAACATTCACATTTTTACCTCTCAACTAACGACGCATCGTTTTGTGCATAACAACACATTTGCTCTCTGTTTACAGGAACAAGCAACTCTTGAGTAAAATGAACAGTCAGAGAAGTGAGGATAGTGCTGAAGCTCTCCTTCTGTCAGGAGGAAAGTTAGCAACACACTTCATGCTCCATGCCAGCCCCACTGGGATCACCTGAGTCACTGGGAAATGCTGCCAGTTTGCAAAAGGCACAGAAGTTGTTTTTCCTTTATGGATGTGAAACCCACAACTCTTTTATATTCTTTTTAAGCATTTGTTCTTGAACAACTCTTTGCACTCCTTAAAGGCACTGTCACAACTGCCTTTAAACAAGCACTGAAAGCACGCACCTGCAGTCAGGTCCAGCACAGATTAACAACTTCAGGACTTAAAATGTGGCAGGAACTTGAAACAGATGTATAAATAAGGGGTTGAACAACCAAACCTTTTATATATAACTAATGCCTCATAGATAACTGCTTAAAAGAACAAAAGCAAGTGATCTGAACTGCAATTACCTGCCATAGCCTCCAAAACTGCTCCTTGCAGCACTGTTGAACCATGAGCACACAGAAAACTTCTTGCCCTTTGCTTAGCCACCAATTCTGAGTCCTGCGACCATCACACTGTTCCTAGCTACATCACTCACCTCTCATTCCTTCTCAATAGATAGCAAGTAGATGACCATAGCTGACATACCTGTTATTAGGTGTCCCCGACACTCTACCTCCCATTTTCTCAGCTTATATTCACAACAATTCTAAACTCAAATATCAAAGGTGGTATGAACTTTTTATTCACAACCTTGGAAGTGGTAATGAGAAAGAAGGCAGGATTGTACGTGACACCCTCAGTTACAGCCTGTGCGATACTACAACTTAGGAAAGTGTAAGTTGGCTTTTTATCTCTTCCTTCCTTAAAATACATAACATCATGCAAGTCTGATTATGCAGAAAAGAGTAACTTTACCCCCCTCTTCCTCAAAAGCTTCAGAGAACTTCCCTGTCAAGTATTTGAAAGATGGAGAAGTCATGCAAAAAAAATGTTATGAAACTAAAAGGTCTTATGCAGCCTCCCAAAGCCTATCTGCCATGAAGAATGGGCAAAGCTTTCTGACATAGCTTGTTCAGCTGACACAAGACACTCCCCCTGCCTTGCCTCGTTTGAAAATGAGTCACAATTGTGCTCAACCAAGGAGTGGGAAAGAGGAAAACCTACTCAAATATGACCCTCCCAGGACACAGGAGAGCTAAAGGTGTAGCCCACCATATGCACCAAGGATAAAAGAAATCACCTTGTTATTCAATGCCAAGCTTGCACTGGGGCCAGTATCAAAATATAGTGGAATTTAAGGAAGCAATTAGACTTATTAAGCTTTGGTTTCCTTGACACTCATAATCACTTGAAACTGTAGTACAGCAACACATCTTGTGACCAAATACAGCTTGCAGATAACAAATTTAAGGGAAACACCTAAAATGAAAGTGCAATGAATACTGAACAATATATATGCTAATAGAAGAAGCACCTGCTAACTGGACTAGCCCAACCAGTAACTGGTTTTTGCTTAACAAGAGGCAATATTCGAAACTACCTCAATGACAAAAAATATCAAGGAAATACTCACCGGCAAGTGTATAATCCATATCAAAACCAAAGCACTTTATCTTTTCCATGGCTAAACTTCTGTTTACAAAGACCCTGTAAAGAGAAAAGAAATAAAGCCAGAGAGATGAGCATTAATCACGTTTTAAAACAAACACATTCTGCCAGCTGTCAGGATGTCTGCCTCTCTTAGGTAAAAATCAGAAAATATACCTGAAAATGGAGGCATGTTTCATTTTTTGCCATGAGTTCTCCTGAAGCAAAGTCATGACTTTGCAGGGTTATTCTAATTATTGGTATGCTGTCTAAAGACATACACGCATGCATGCACACACACGGCTTTGCATGTGACCTGCAAAAATCCCTAAGAATAGAAGTGCAAAATCTCCTGAAGCAAAATTCAGAGATCGAGTGAGAGGAAACTGGAAGCAGAGGACAGGAGTACGATTTGCTTGATTAAAAGAAAATATTA
Source organism: Nestor notabilis (assembly GCF_000696875.1). Taxonomy (NCBI): domain Eukaryota; kingdom Metazoa; phylum Chordata; class Aves; order Psittaciformes; family Psittacidae; genus Nestor; species Nestor notabilis. The sequence goes on along the minus strand of NW_009934135.1, from coordinate 29,204 downwards.
CAAAGAAGTAACAAGGAAAAGAAAAGAAAATAACATTTCTGCAAATAAACTCACAGTATCTGAGCCCTCTTTGGGACTGTATCTGGAAATTGAAAGCAAATCTGAACAGTTCAGTTTCCACATCTACACCAACAGCATTAAAAACATCTTTAAAAGCTCTAAAAAACAGCAACTGAGATAAATTTTCATCCACAAGAATGTTATTTCCATTGTGAAAAATTTTCTTTTCATTTATAACTCCCCTGCTTTTTATATTTTTATATTTTTATAACTCAAAAACCTGCTGGTTTTAAAATTCCACTTTTACTATTAATACTTATTGCAGTAAGAATGTAAGCTGAATACACCCAGGTCCTTTTTGATGACAATATTTTAATACACCATATTCAATTTAGTTCCAGTAAATAACATGGTAAAGAAATAGGTCAAAGAATATTTTCTTGCTTCCTATTCCAACTACTACAGTAATTAAGCTGCTTATGATTCCCCAAAACTGTAAACTCTATAGCAGATCTGTAATTCAACAGGACTTCTCTCCACTGTCTGTTTTATCTGAACTTTAAGAACGAGACCCAGATGCGGGATGGAAGCTGAGCCTCTTAACACCAACCTCTGACAGAAATCCCACATACCGCTCCAGCTGTGATGCTGAGACAAAATTCTCCTGTGAGAAAAGCTGCAGAGCCTTCACCTGTATGATTTCAGTATGTGAAAACGCTCCGAGTATTTACTAAGTACATTGCCCTCAGCAGAGTAATCAGCCTCTTAAAAACCGACATCGGCAGCACTGCTTCGTAGGAGTAGCAGCACAGGGACATACAGCAATGGAGACGGCAAGTGCAAAGCCAAGCACTTGTACATTCCAAAAAGCTAGAAGAAAGCACAGGGAGATCCTCCTTGGCACACACATTCTGGGCAGGTGGCCGGTACAACGTGCCCATTTAACTGTCCGTGTCAATCCGCCGCAGCTCGAATTTTAACAGCAAACTGCTAACATTAAACTATCGCACTTCTATGCAAGTCGTCTTACCTCATCTCTCACCGATGTGCTCCTTGTTTAGTTCGCAGCAGTCTGATTCATCTACTTGTCTGAATCATATTACAGAATTCCTTTAAAGCTTCTCTAGTACGATGTAATTTTGCTTGGATCTGATTTGACTTCAGAAGATCATTATGTCTGAACCAAGCCTTAAAGTACTGTATATCTTCTTGGACAGTGTTCTAGAAAACACATCTGTGGCTAATTTAACCAGTCACTGGATATCGTTGTTGTTCCACACAAATCCACTTGGAATACAGTTTCTCTGGCAATAGTATACGTTCCCCCTAACCTTGCACACTCTCTCTGGGAGCCACAGTTTCCTGGCAAAGTGCCTGCCTTTGACAATGGGGCTTGTCACTAAGGGGCCTCAGAGGTTACAGATGACGCTTTTTTCTGATAGATTTATGTATTACCTAAACAAGACAAAGTGATGGGGAAAAAAATGGAAACTGGTAAAGAAATGCCTTTTGGAAATACGAGATGGGATTGTAAATCACTAAAATTCACTCCTGAAATGTCTGGCTTTTAAGTAGGTGGAGTAAATTATCCAAATCTGCAGTTTGAATCCGTGTTTGTCTTAACATCGAGATAACTGCGATTTACAAGAGGCCAGTGCAAACTGCTATTTTGAACTAAACACAGTCTCGCAGTTTGTATAATGAAGATGATTACATTCTGATGTTGATGATGCCAGGAAGCATTATTTATTAGCTAATTCAAGCACACAATTTCTGATCTCATGTTTGTGCAATTTGTTTCTGAAAGTGGAAAGCTTTAAGAAGGAATAACATTTCCAGGAGACACTGGCAACACTTTTTGTCCAACCTGCAGAGTCCAGTTTTGTTCTTGCTTAACCCCTGGAGCACAGTTCTCCATCCTTCTGAAGAGGACAGGAATAGCGAGGGAAATTTAAAGCAGCTCAGAAAAGCCTTTCAGAATTGCAAGATTTGGGAACAGTTTCCCAAGTGAGGACAAAAAACAAGCACTAAGACAGAGCTGGATGAGCTTATAAAAAGGGTAATACGACAGTGCCTGTGAAAGGCAAAAACAAGGGAGCTGTGACCCAGGAGATTTCTTCCAGTCCAGCCAGCCTATGTTTAGATGATGACAACACGAAAATGACCAAAAACTGTGGAAAGATCTCTAAGCCTCTGACATTTTTTTCATTGCTTGCATTTGGAGTATTTACAAACTGAACCCTGGGACTAAAAAAAACCCAAACAGCACAGGTTGATACTGAAGATCTGGAAAAGTTTACTAAAGGCAATGAAATGAACAACATCTATTAGCATATTTCTGTTCCAAAATAAGTCTCATGACTAAAACATGAAAATTACTATACCAGCCCCCTCTTGGTAACAGCTGGTGAAGATCTCTCTTTCTCCACCAAGTTGTAAATACTGCCTATGACCTAGAAACCATATGTGGCAGGGTCTAATCATGCCCCAACAGTGCACAGGACCTGGCAGACTTCAAGGCTTCCTACTGACTGCTCTGACATGGTAATTAATTCACCAACCAGTGCTGGAATGAAGCAGAGCAAATATTTCAAAAAGCTAAAGAAGGCTATTACACAACATGTTCAGGACAGGAAATGAGAACACTTTAATCAATTTAAACTTGGATATGCCTTGACAGATTAAATGGCAGACTAAACAGTGGCAAAAAAAAAAAAAAGGAATCAACTTCACTTCTCTTGTGAAGGCCCAGATACTGGGTCATGTTACAGGCACTCAAAACCTCAGCTTTAAATCCTGATAAAGGAAGATGCCTCCCATGGACAGTGCCACCCCTAGACACAAGAGGCTAAGTAGATACTTACAAATATTTACTCCCAGAAGCTGACCAGCTTAATACAGGAGGTTTACTTAAAGTAGTAACTATCTGCAGTATCCTAGAAACTAAAGATAAAAGTTGAGATTAAATCACCACGACAGTTTCTGGGAAGATCCAGGTGCTTCTCAGAAGCTGCAGACTTAGCCCATTTCAAAGCTGTGCTTAGATCCTAATCAAATGTACTCTCAGCCTGATTTGTAGCCGGTCAAATGTTGGCTGCAAAAGTGTAATGTCTTCACAGAAGACACAGTATAAAGAAATAACAAGAGTTGTTTTTAATGACTATAAAGCAAAACCAACACTAAGACCCTAAGGACCCTAACCACCTGAGAGAAACGATCCTCTGGTCTCTAAAGCAAAGGATGAGATGACAAGTATTTAACAGCTCATCTAGACAAACAAAAACCAAAGAAGCTTCCAGATTACAAGCAGTTGAGATAAAGTCAGAATAAAAGGAAAACTAAAATCACCCAATGCTTTTAGTAAGTTTTGATCTAGAGTAATTTTTCCACTTGCCAGAGTCAGAAAGAATTACACTTTCCATTCCCCCTATTTTGGTGAGGTTTTTTTTCAGAACATATTTGTTTTAATAGGACCTCTGGAGTTAAAAATTAAGCTGATCTAAAAATCTAACAGTTCTGGACAATAACACAAATTAAACAGCAGGCATAGCGTGAGAACACCCTCCCCATTCCTTGTGCTGAGAGGCAGAGGTAGGTGCCTAAACCCAACTCCCCAGCTCCACATCTGTCAGCAACCAGAGCATCTCCTTAAATAGGACATTGCCCTTCTGTTGCTTTCATAGAATCTCTTTCCTTCTGGATGAAGAAGGTTCATATTTCTGCTTTGAGGAATAGCCCTGTGAATCTCTACAGTTTTGCACTCCCTGTGCAGTGTAGGTAAAGCAATTGGTGCTTGTGAGGAACTTGGTTGAGGGACCATATCCAGCCAGCACAGGGCACAGCTGGGAGTGGGGAGACAGCCGCCTGGACTTGGGGTGCCTTAGCCTGGCACAGACCCACACCTTTAGAAAAATGGACTTGAGGAGCTGTTTAAGGAAAACCATGAAACACATTTCCTCTCTAATGAGTTCTTCCTCAAAGATCAAACCCTGCAGCTTGGCCCAGCAGAAGGCTCTCGATGACAATACTTATTTTCTTTTTGAGCTCTATGAATTGTGCTGGATAAGAGAGAAATGTGTTGCATTGCAAGGAAAAAGGAACTGCTGAACATGCATAAAGGGAGTCACAGAGCCCTGATATCCTCAACACTGCAATTCACAGTCCTTTATATTTTTACAAGAGAACTGATCTCAGTTTTGTTACTGTTCTTGTCAATCAACTCCAAGGCAGGAACCTAAATCCCAACTCTTCTCAAGTAACACAGGAGAGGAATGAATGCAGAGAGAGAGAAAGGTTTTTATTTTATTTGTGCAAAATATCAAAAGTATTCTGTGCCTTGAATGAAATTTGCATTTATAATATTCTTCTAATATGACCAATATAATAAAAGAAAATGCACAGAATGATACAACCAAGGAGGAAGTTGGCACATGGCTCACAATTCGTCATAGTGAGAAAAACAACAATATGAGGTGAGGTTTCTGGAACAGAGCATTTTTGTAACGATTTTCCAAATGTGTCTGGAAATACCTTCAGCAAGAAGCATTCTTTGTCAGGAGAGTATGTTTCACTGGAAATTAAACAAATACAAATAAAGTTGCAACAGCGCTTAAGAGCAAATACAGTGGGAACTGCTAAGCATGACCTACGTGTGTGTTTAAAGAAGACTGTGGTGGACAGCTGGGCTTGAGCCAGCCATGAAACAGGAACTAACTAGCCAGAAGGCTCAGATTCCTGCTTCCTCAAAGTTTAGGCGCTTTGGTTAATCTTCACTTTGTGGACAACTTCCATGTTCAATAAGCTAGAAGAGTTAAAAAGAAATAAGAGGTACTAAGTGGAGCCTCCCATGTCCAAGTTCCCCACAGCCTCTTAAAAAAGGCTAATAATGAAATAAAAATCCCACTAGCCTTATGACAACTGGATGTTCTCAGTATTACTAGGTAGTTCCCAGACGTTGTGTTGTTGGGGGAGATGTTTCACTACATGACATTATTGTTGTGGTTACAGGTGACTTCTACCAACAGCAGTGAACTCAAGAGGAATCCCTCACTGACCTTACTTATCTGGTACGAATTACGTGAGCAACCTTAAGAAGATACAAACATATATCAGAATGTCTTGTCTTTGGGTGCTGGATACTCTGGTACCTGTCTTAGAGGGGATAAGAAATAAAGCTACTTTAAACTACTAAACCAAATGTAATAATTCTTTCGATAAGCTTTGCCTCTTCAGGCAGGTAATGACTATTCCATATATTATTATTTATCATAACATTTTGGTGTCTTTTTTTTATTAACGACGTTAGGATTTTCAGAGTTCCAGTTTATTCCTTCTTCAACCAGAAGAATATTCTGACAGGTCAGTATGTTTGTAATTGTATTTACAGATACTGTTTGGGCTCAGGATGATTTTAAGCAGATGAAACAGTATCAGACAGGGGAGACAGAAGACGGGCATCAAAATATCCTGGCCACTTCTAGTAACATTTCCAAATAGTGTCCTGCAATTTCACAAGACTAACCATCCTTGCAAAACTGTAGTGACAATATAACTGGAAAATCAGGTTAGAACTGGAACTTGAAAGTCTGATGAGGCTGTATCCAGAAACATGACTATGACCACTTTGC
>NW_009934135.1:0-23546 GCF_000696875.1 Nestor notabilis | reverse complement strand
GCAGGAATCAGATGGAAGGAGATAGCCTTGGCCATTTCTGTTTCCATTGTTTGGGTTTTCTTCCCAGGCAACAGCAAAGTGCCAAGAAGCTCACTATGGATTCCATCCCAAAATAACACCCGTCTGCTCTGTGAAACTATTAAAGCTAGGGATCATGGGACATTTTCCATGTAATTTCTTTATTATTAATTTGGCAACTGTTCTGCTTTCTCATAAGCTTGCCCATTCTGCCGCCTTAGCACTCCCCCTCCCTCCTCTCTCCAATGTCTGAAGCACTAAAGCAAAATAAATAGAGCGCCACACGCTGCCCTCTGTTACACGCATATCACCACACGAGTCCAAGGAGGCTGCATCAAGACATATGAGGACAGACGATAGCCAATAGTGCCTACAAAGCTACCTCATTTACACTTACATGAAAATACCACACATCTCTGATGATTTTCAGATTGGTAAGGATTTTTTTCTCATTTGCCACCTCAGTGCACTGAATTTTAAAGAGACTTTATATACAGCTACCCAAATAGATAAACAGTTTCAAACCTCACAGCCTAGTATATAACATTTCCACCTGCTAGTAATTGCTGATGATCCAGTACCAAAACTAAAACTAAATTAGCAGTGAACAGCCTGGAGTTTCAAAACTTGAACAAACTAAACCACATCTTGAACCCTCGAAATCAAGACAACCAATTGGTAATCCTTTTGCTTTGTCATTATTAAAGTATATACCTCTTTTTTTCCACCCAGGATCTCAGTGTATATAAGCAGTTTAAATCGCTTAACTCAGATTACCACCATAAGATGCTCTGAAGCACAAAACTATGAACCAACTTATTCAGCAGTCTATGACCAGTCAGCAGGATAATTAGGATTAGGAATCACGATGCCACATCCCCTGCATTAGCCAGTAAACAACAGAGCAAGAAAACAAACAACAGAAACCCCACGTTCAGGATGAGAAGTCTCAAATTACTCTGACGCAAAATGGTTAAAGCATCCCAAAGTCTGTATGTTTAACAAAAATGCCATTTCAGCCTTACTGCCCTGTTTAACCAAAAACAGAATAAATGAATATAAATGCAAATACCTGTTTCCTGGATCTTGGTAACTGTCAGTAACAAGAGTGGATGGAACACCAACTTTTTCCATTATTTGCTTTAACTAGATGTGGTTGCTATTTAAACCCTAAAGAGCTATGTGAGATAATCCAGAGAGTGCCTAGAAGTGCTCACTCCAAGTTAAAAAATAGACACTAGGGCAATTTGGTGGCTCAGAGTCAACCTAGTTCTTGCCTAATTACAATCACGTTAAATGACAGTACTCCTCCAGAACAAATGATCTAGTGATTATCCTCTACCCGGAAAAGTCAACAAGCAGTGCATGAGGGAGGTGGCCTCACAACCACACACACTAAGGAAAAGCCACCTATCAACTACACATCCATTTTATTTCCGAATTCAAATGTATGTTGCCAATAGCATAGTACTGCAGTATCCTCTTACCAGTGACCTCTGCTAGAGAATGAATAACATCTAGCTTGTATATTAATTCATCTCTAGACCTCACCTCCAACAGGCGCCAACAATGTTGTATAACGAGGTTCATGGCCGACAGTAACACTACCTAACTGAAAGCCTTAGTTAAAGTCATCAGAAATACCCTGAAGATAAATCCCCACCACTTCTCCTCCCCTACAGATTTTTCTGATTCTTGATGCTGCTTTTACAGCCTCTCTGCAGCACAGTATATATGTTCACATTCACAAGGTTTGCTTACTTCATCAGTAACCTCAATACTCAATTTCTCAGGCAACTATACAAGCTGATCCAAACACCAAGCAAAACTTCTGGGAGGAAAACAGCTATGAGAGGAAAACAGCTATAAATATTTGATTTTGAACATTCTTGCCTATGGCATTTAGACACAGATATAGTCATCGTAGTCTGAGTCAGTCTGCATTACACCAGTTAAACCAGTCTCAGCTGGGATTACTGCCAACAATGTTGTATGTTGAACATCCATCCATCAAGTATGATACAATAAGTGCTACACCTGCAAAAACACATTCCTAGTAAGAACAACCACAGTAAAATATGACTATTGGAGCTAACTTTTTTAATAAAGTTTTTGGAAAGTTTCATGCTCACGAGAACATTATTTTTGTTTTTTAAGGTAAATATTTTGCTTATATTGGAAACTTCTCCCCTTATTTTATGCTGCTTCAAAATTTACAATTCAAGCATATCAAATCTAGCATAGTTCACCAGAAACTTAAAACAATTGGTGAAGGTACCTCCACTGATACTTAGGTAAGCATGAAGTAAGCAAACAGTGAAAAAAGTTTATAAAACCCCACACTTCAGAAAACCACGCATTACTAGAAGCATTTAGAAAATCCTAATGAATGACTAAGCCTGACACTGCTATCAAAAGACAGCCCCAATTATGCTCATCTGTAAATGCTGCCAAGCTCCTCCAGTCTTCCAGGACTGTGTCCATAAAATCATCGGGACCAGCTTTAAGGTAAAACCAAAAAATAACAGTTTTAAATTCAGTGTTCTTTTTCACTGTTTTTGTTTCTAAGTCACTTTAGATCCATGTTTTCAAGGGTTTTTCCTTTAGCTGCTAGAGTAGGAATAAAAAGAGACAGAAGAAATGAGAGAGATTGGAAGAGAAAGAAAATGGAAGAGAAAGAAAAAGGAAGAGAAAGAAAAGAATCTTCACAATGAATGCCTTGTCTTTCACATTTCTCTTTTCATAAAATTTATAGTGCTTTAGCAATATCCAAGAGTCAGAGCATGCTTAGACCTCACTGAAACAAATTTACATCCTAGAACTGATGGCTGTGACAAGCACACATTTTCCACATCTGAACAATTATTAAAATACTAAAAAATACAATACTAAACAACAAGAGTGAAAAACCTCAGTCCTTCTCTGTCCTTAAATCTTAAAGTCGTTCCCTGAATCTGCACTTACCTTTTAAGTAACATCACATCTGTTAACATTGAGATCACAAAACCCACCAGAAATAGAAATCTGACAACACTGCCTCTGGAATGAGGTTGTTTCAGATTCTTACAACACTAGATTATCAAAATAACTCCCATGAAACTGGTACACCAAAGCCATTAATAGCACAGATTTATACTACAGTCTTGGCATTGGGTTCTCTCATCCTCTCCCGTTCCCTCCCTCTCTCTCATTCCCTCCCTCCCTCTCTTTTTAAAACAGGATAGTAGTTTCAAAAAAAAAATAAAATAGTGTCTCCCTTCAATGTATTTCCAGTGTCATGCTTTCCATGAAAATCTGAAGTGCTAGCAACATTTCTGCTCAGTATGCTTTGAATAAGAGATTTCTAGATTCTAAAAAAGGGCACTTACACTGTACCACAGACTAATTTTGGACTACCAATCCCAGCTCCTACTGGGAAAACCCTCCTTTATATGAGTAAACTCTCATCTTCCATAGGGAAATTCTTTCTGAAAGTAAAGACTTCTTACATAAGCAAGGTAAATACGATGAGGACTTGAATGTGTGTGCTCTTAAAGATAAGTACTGCTTCCTTTGGATCTTGTACAACATTTAGCAGACTGTCAGCACCTAACCATAACAAATGTTGAGGAAATACTTAAGCAAAAAAAAAAGGCCTTACTCTGACTTTATTTCCATCAGTTTACATCAGGAGTAACACAACTAAAATAATATGTAAAATTATGACACAAAGGTAAACCTGTCAACGACTTCAACAAGGTGAAGACTTTGCCAGGGAATGGTATAAAATCCCTCTCTTTTTACATGATATATATATAGTGACATTCATTAGATGTTTCTATGTCTGACAAACCACTTGACACAGGGAGACCCAAATAATGCCATCATATAAGACATGTGTCCAAACATACTCATTGGAAATTGGAAAGCTTCAGAAATTCATCACAGGATCCATTCCTTATCCTCAGACATTGCACCCTGCACACCTGGTCTATCATATGATGCTAAGGCGGTTTTCTCAAATTATATTCCATTTGGAGAATCAAAAGATATCTAACACTTCCAAGCACTTCCTCAGAAATACCACCGTATATGAATCACAAATGCAATGTGGCATTTAAGCATGAGGTTGGGAAGCTTGACTTCTTTTTCTGTTTCTATATCAGACATATGCTGCTGAATATACTCTGATAATCATACTGCATGACTTCCCAAATTAAACAAGCTAAACTTTGAAGATACACCTCCCACAAACAAAATACTGACAATTACTCGATGCTGTTGTTTTTAGCTCCATAACAGTCCAGACATCTGACAAGGATACAGACGGCATCCATCTTTTATGCTCTATACCTGGAATGTTGGGAGCTGTGGGCTAAATTCTTGGCTCAACCAAACCTCCAATGGGATCTTGTGAAAACAAGTTAGTGTCTGTACTTTGATTCCCAAACCATAAGAGTGATAACATTTCTTTTATTCTGTACTCTATCTTGTTTATTTACACTGTAGTTGTTTTACAGCAAAGCTGGGTTTAAGCACACCTACCACAGAAAGGAGGCTGAGATCCTGCCTAGTGATTCTACGTGTTCCTGTGGCGCACACAATTTAGCGTACCAGACATAATTCTCAAACACTTAATTTCTGATTCCATTTGATTTCCTCCTTATTTGTACTTGTGCATTCCAGTGTCTATGGCTATGCCCTCCCAGCATGCACTCCAACAATTACTGTAACAGTTCTGCTGATGAGTATTTCTTGACTTGAAAGCTTCTAACTTTCAAGTCAAGAAATAATCAACAAAATCCAATTTGGATTAATCTTTCATTAAGAAAGCTTTATGAAAGCACATCCTCACTCACCCTAGTACATGTATCTCAAGTCCACCGTTTGTGAATTCCTGCAGGCCAATATTGTGCTATCTTCTAAGTTCCCTTCTACTAACGCTTCTGCAAGGAAGGTAAGAACGACCTTTCTGGTTTATCAACAAGCAAAACCCAAGAAATGTGTTTTTTATGCTTAGGTTATTTCCCTGTGTCTCAGCACTTTAGTTTTGGGGTTACATGAACAACTTACCGGTGATAGGCTTCCCGGCGGTACTTTTTCAGGGCATGCCCATCCATGTTTGCAGGGAGATCGGCTGCATTCTGGAGTCGGTCGCTCCATGAGGTTGTCATCTTCAAATGCTTATTTATTTCTGAAAGAGACAGAAAAGAAAAGCTTGCTTAAGTTCAAGGTTTGTTTCACCAGAAAGTTGTCTGTTTCCTGGTATGAAAAGATGCAACGCCACTCAGGAAGTCTTGCAAAGCACCCAGTGGAATGATCTGAGTTTGCATGTCAAGTAAGATGCTTTTCTCCAAGAAGTTTGATGAGATAGAGTGTTAAAACAGAGAGCTGGGAAGGCTTTTCCACATGGCTGGAACTGCAAAGACACTCCTACCCATTGTGGTGAAAATGCACTTAGAGACCTTGCTTTCATTGCTGAAAAGAGGTAAGTTTTGATCCTAGAGTTACTAACGTGCACTAGCTAAAGGTGATGGAAACCCTGCCCTTTATACATGAGAAAAATTAGGCAGAGCAAAACCCAAAAACCCCAGTGGGACTGACCTTGCCACTTTTACCACACAGTAAAAATAGAGCCTTGTCCCTGGCCACCTGATGTCTAAGAAAGACAAAACTCCAAACTGATGCTAAATTAGCAGAAACAATTGGAAAGAAAGTAGAAAGATGATCCTTTGTCCTCTGCAGGACAGCCACGTTAAAACAGAGCAAGAACACACTGCAAACCTGTAACGCCAGCAGTGCAATCACCAGCAGATTCATTTAATCAGCAGATCTTCACAAACATCTGCACCCCTTCACAAGTACTGCTTGTCAAAAGCAAACCACCAGACAGTCCTTCTCATCAGGAAGGCCCTGCAGTGAGGAAACAGGGGTACCTTTCCCAGTTGTGTTATTAACACACTGGGGCAATCCTGCTTGCCCCCCACTTTCAGCCAGATGCGTATCCTGCTGTGTCCCTGGCACCAGGTGGGATGATGAAGTAGCCACACGGTGAATCAATTCAGCTCACAAGTCCAAGTCCTCCCCCATCAAAATGAATGGATGAAAAGCAAACAAAGCCTGGGTAATTCTCCACTAGTCAGCATGCTGAACCCAGCTCAGCCTACCACAATGGTATCATTACAGCCAGTGTGAAGAACAGGGTGGGAGACGCATCCCACAGTTAATACCAAATTAGGTATAACATGAAACCACATTCTTGTGTAACCCACACAACTGCTGGACCACAGGGCCTGACTTGTTTGCTCTTCCTTAAAAGAAACAAAACCACTCACAAGAGACACGGGTAATGACACAGACATCATTTTTAGACACCTTTTAAATAAGACTGCCCTCTTTACAACAGGGAAACTAGATGATTTCATCAAAGTAGAGAGTTGAGCGAGTGTCCAGACAAGCATCAGAAGTCACAGCACTTTCAGCGGCCACACATGTGCTCACTAGAGGAAACTGGTATACTTTTTTAGTTTTAAATTTGATTAAAGAGCAACAGTTGCAATTATCACAGCATGTTAGTCTATTTACCTACTAGTTGCTGGTCATAAAAATCAAACAGACGGCAAACAGCTTGCCTGTAAATCCTCCCTCCTCCAGCATTCTCTTCTTGTCTCCCAGTTACTATAACCAAGGTTTACAAATGCACCTTCTGCCACATCCTAAAGGTCACAAAATTCAGGCCCTGGCAGGCAGCCCAAGGGACTGCATGCCAGAGCTGAGAGCTCTCCCCCTCCAAATTCCCTGCAACACACCCAGGAGAGGAGGTCACCACAGCGCAAGGGTGATGGGCCATTCCAGCCAGCCACAACTTCCACAACAGGGCATGCAGGGAGAAGCAGCTTCTAAAATAGCCCAGGCCACTGCCACCAAGGGCTTGTAAGTAATTATCAATTACATAAGCCATGGCCAAAGGCAGATGGAAGGCAGAACACGGCACAGAACTAAACAGCTCCCAGGCATCAACCTGTTTCACTTCAAAGGCAGGGCACTGCCCGCAGCCATGCTGTTTATGGCAGAAATGGCTGCAGCAGCCCTTGGGAGAGGAGCAGTGCCTGTGTAGGAGTGACAAAGTCCAGGTCAGCAGCCAAGAGACATGTAGCACAGTGAAGGATCTGGTATAACCCCAAGACAAAAAACTACAGGAAGGGCTTGTGCCCCCAGAGGCTGGAAAAGCATCTACCCCTTGGATATCTCAAAATAGTTCAGATCATCACCAACTTGGTCTTACCTGGAGCTATTTCAAAGCTACTGACCTAGAGCTACAGATTCAGATCCAAAAGATGTATACATTTAAGGCCTCTAAAAGGCATGTTAAATAGTTCTGAAAAAACTATTGCATGGCTGGTTTTATGATTCTTAAGACAGCTCTGGGTCTTCTAGGTCTTCCAGCTGAAACAAGTCCAAATCCAAGCTTCCTGTCATTTAGGAGGGCTACACTATTCTGCTTACCCAGCCAGCCACATAGCAAGACTGAAAGATTTACACCTGCAGCCAAAGCCAGACTCAGTTCTGCCAGCCTCTTCTTCCCACTTCATCTGCTTCCCATCACCATCACACCACATCAGAAATGCTGACACAGGTACTTAGGAGAGAACTGCTCCCAGCAGCCATCCATGCCAGATATCTGATAGTTCACCAGCAGTATCCTACAAAATACACTAAGATCCAGATGGTAGAAGAATTTTAGCAGGCTATCTTTTATAACATCCTTTCTGAAATAAGGAACTGGCGTAGCTGCTGGAGCGCCTATATGATGAAACCCTCCTCTAAAGTGGGAGAAACCAGACAGCATCATTCTGTGTGTGCTGGGATTCAAAAAGCTGAGATGTGAGGAAACCAGAAGAATCTGAGTTTCCATAATAAGCAAGAAAGGCCTGCATTATCTTAATGATCCAGCAGTACTTTGCTGTAGCTGTGATGGACAAAGTTCATAAGCAGGACAAGGTTTGTAGACAGAGGCAGTATCTTTTATTAGACCAACTGGTATGGCTGGAAAAAAACAGATGAGACCTTGGACACACAAGCATGTCTAAGTTTTCAAACTCTGTCGGTTGCTCTAATAAAAGATATTACTTCTGCCCTGATTTATTTTTCAAAATCTTTCTCTTGATGTTCACACAGCATAAACCAAAAAAATCTTATGCTGAAATTTTCTATTACATGAACTCAAAGGCTTAGCCTTACAGCTTAGCAGGCTCCACTGGCACTGTGACAATAGTTTACTGCTCTGAAATAAAACAGTAACAACTGACAAAAGATATTGTGATGGATGTTCTCCACCCAGAAGTCTTACTCACACAAAACATCCCACAGACTTCAATGAAATTGTTCTGATGCTTCAAAAGTGTGAAGATGAGCCTACCTGCGTGGGTAAGAGACTTGGGACCTGATCCCTGGATATAAATTCCTCTTCTAAGTAGAGAGCACAAAATAAGAAGGGCTGAATAACTCCATACACTTGTAAGCCACCGGGATAAACATCTAAGAGAGCAGGCAGCCAGCCAGGCAAGATTCTCAACTCCGAGCAAGTGAAATCCGATGCATCTTTCTTTAGTTTCAAATCTATTTTTGAAATCAATAATCTGTAAATAGCTTCACATAAAAATAGAAATCTTTACACAGATAAAACATGCCAGAACACCTCCCCATAATTTACTGCAAACATGCTCCTTGATAGTGCAGTCTTAATTAAGCATCTGATAGCATTTATAGTACAGGGTTCATTTTGACCAAGTATTTAAAATGTCAGCTTCAAAGCTTTGATACAGAGCTACTATCAAGCACATATGCTTTGGTCCAAAAGAACATGAGATTTTTAGCACATATTTTGAAATAAGGCCATTTGCTTCTTTTGTCAGATTTTGGCTGATTTCAAGTATTATCTGCAGTACACTTTTTCCAGGTACTCATACATATAAAATAACATGTCCAGAAGCACTCCCCTTCAAGTTTTACTATTATTTTTCATATCTTTCTTGGCCAACAGTTAGTTAGAAAATTCTGCACTTGATGTGTTCAGCTTAAATGCACTCCCTCTATTTTTTCTGAGTTTAACACTTTGATGATGCAATGCCAAATCAGAGGCACACACACTAAAATGTAAAGATGAACAAAATAGCAGTGACAATCCCACTTTTTTCCAGGATATTCTCTGAGAGCTATATAGCAGAAAACAAAAGCATTGCTAACCAATCCCAAGGTTGTAGCGTACTCATGCTGATTTGCCATGCACTACATCTGCCTCTTCTCACACGTTCTGCTTCAAGAATCATTAATAACTTGTCAGTACGACCCACACATGTACGTGCACAGTGGAAAGTGAATAGAGAGAAAAATCATCATACCTAACATTAGCTACTTAAAAGCTTTGCGTCTAGTCAGAGGCTGTGGGTGTACAGACAAGTCTTGTGGTGCTTTTGCCAAACCTACGGCAGTTCCTGGCTCCCCACTGCTCCATCTCAAGGGGCTATGTGGTGTCTCATCAAGGGAAGAGTAAAGCATGTTCTTTATAACTCAGAACTACAGGTCCTAGATGTACAGAGAAGTCAGTATGATCACAGAATTCAGAAGTACCATCAAAACACATTGGAAAACAGGACAAACTGCTCCTTGAGCTCCTACCAGCACAATGTGAAAAAAGTCTTGTGATAAATGAGCTTGCTGAATTTGGTGGAGGTCCCACTATTGGAGAGCTAAGGACAATAAAAAGGACATTTTCTAAAATCCTCTCAAGACACCTGAGGCACCACTGAACAGAGATGAAGAATAATGCAGAAGAGGTAGAATTCTTCAAGAAATGGCTCTAGTTTGCATTTTTTAAAAAAGGATGATAGTTTGTTAATCCCTTGATGATAACAAAGCATAGCCCATTCAGTTTGCTACCAACGAGAATGTTAAACGAAATGGAGATGAACACATTTAACCATCCAGTCTGATAAAGTCTCCTCAGGAATCCTAACATAATCAGCTGCATACATTCTAGGCTACATTAGCTTTACCTGATGGGAAACCTAGGAAATGCACTGCAGATGACAACACTGGATTCAGTTAATGAAGAACTAGAAGCCAAAAATATAGTAAGTCTTGGTCAAGGCATCAGTTACAATGGGTATCTAGATCACGTCTACAAATTCTTTAAGACCGAGAACTACCTGTACTTAAGCGTGACAAAAGCCCTGAAGCAGTGGGCTTCTGACCCGCTCCAAGCCACAGGGATTGCATGGATGCCAAACGACATTCTGTTTTTATTCTGGATTGCAGCTTCACACACTAGCTCTGTTAGTTCACAGTGTTCCTTCCCAGTTCACATAGTTCCTTCCCTCTCCCCCACAACCCTGGGATGACAATTCAAACCACTCTGTCTTTTATTGCCAATGCTTCTGCTTAATAGCCAATGGCAAACTGATTCCAAAAGGTGTTTTCAATTACTGATGCTTTTTGAAAATTAATATGCCCGTGACTTGAGATCTCTGGCAACACTGGAAAGCCACAGTTTCCAAATATAAGTACTGAAGCTTGTAAATTACCTAAACCAGGAAACTGACTTCTTTTTTTTTTCTCCTTGTACCTAAAGTTAAGTTCTTCATTTGAAGAACTTCCAATTCTGGGTGGCCACCTCTCTGACAGCAAGGCTTCAGGCTCATGACGGGAAGAAGGACAAAATACACTTTTCCTACTAGAATATTTAAGTACCTTCAAGAGGCACTTCAAAGCTCATGATAATTAATACCTGAGGTTGGTTTTAAGCAGGATAATTCTGTATGCCCATTACAGGGTATTAAAGAGGTAGAGATCTGCTGTTAAGAACCGGTTAAGGTTAACCACAGGCACAAGTATTGAGCTTACAGGAGTAACCCTGTTTGCAGTATACAAAGAACCACTGATTACAATGGATTGATAACGCTATCCTTGCCCCACGGATTGTACTAACTCTCCCACCTCCAAGCTTGCAACGTTGGCTTTGAGTCCTCCCGCAGGAAGAGGGTAGCTGTTTCTCTTGGGCACCACCACAGCGCTGACATCAATGAAGCTGCTTTTTCCAAGAGTGTGCTTTTAGTGAATTTGGTAAAGCATTTCCAGCCATACATTTATTGAGTATGGTTTGACTGATAGACGATGGTAACTCACAGATTATTTCGTGATTGGTAAGGGAGAATGCTACTCATGGCTTATTACAGGACTTTATTTAATTTCAGGCTTAATTTTGTCTCTGTCATAAAGCCAGATGCAAAAGTAATGGGTATATATCAAATATATATTTTACATGGATTTTTTTATCTGACTATTCCTACTGACAACCATATCCACAGAGGGGCTGCACAGTGCCTATAGCTCCAGTAATAATCTAGAAATGCATTAGATGCACTAAAAAACACAGATAAATGTGGAGTTTTTTCGGGTGACCATCCATTTCTATCCAAGCAGTTCTATGCAATCAGGAACTCCAGGGAGCACTAGTTACTTAAATATTTTAAGCATTATTTAATTATCATCAATTTCATGGGTGGTTAGAAAGGAATCTGGAGAACTATGAAATCTGCAGTGCAACTGTGAAAGGAGCAAACCTCAAATTTGACCCTGAGTATCCTGAGACCATCCTTTCTCCTCATTTACCTGTAACTGAGCTTACTGCCTTGAAATGGGAACCACAAATTCTCCAGTGAGCTAATTAGCATATTTTCCAGCTTCCATATAGATCATGCTTCTCTATTTCCTGCAGAATTAACATTTTAGTTGTTTCCAACATACTGCTTCTTACACAAACAGCTTGTTAGAGGTGTTCTCCACTTCTCCAAGTCTAATATGCCCTGCATCACTGCTAGGAAAAAAGGAGGACCATACTTCAGGAATGTGAGACTTGATCCAGAAGAGCAAGAGAGATGCCACAGAGAAGAATCAGTGAGCACGAGCTCCCAAGGAAATGCTGTGACTGCAGGTCAAATATAACCCTTGGATGTACAAGACTTCCAAGCAGGACTCCATGTGCTTATCAGCCACTGCTACAAACACTGCTGGAAAACTGTCTTCAGCCAGCTGTCTCCATTCAAGAACAATACTGATTATACTGGGGAAAGAATAAAGCTGTGAGAGAGAGTAAGGCTGGAGTGGAAGATTGCCAATTTACAGAGAGGGCTCTGCAGGTGATTTGAAAATAGTCTAAAAGCATTTATGCACATGAGAACAGTGTGACTGTGGAGGGCCCTCAGTATAGCAACAACAGAACAAGAGCCCATGCCTGGAAATTAAACAAATCCACATAAAAGAAATACTAATAGAGGACAGTTAATTATGAAACAAAAAATTTCTGGAATAGTGTTTCCAGCACCAGAGGGCTCTAAATGCAAGGGGCAGGGGATGACGTTTAAATCGGTCTTTTTTCAGAGTCAAGAATTAATGCAAAAAAGTCAGTCGAACTACACAGCAGGTCAGTGAAATCGAGTACTATGCTTCAGGTGACTTCCTTATGTTATAAATCAATGTATCAGTGAATAAGAGGCTGAGGCACCAAGCAGTAATTGGAAAGAAAACTCCAGAGAGAAGTTGCACGTGTAGAGAAGGTGAATGGACAAACTCCAGCATGAACTGTGCACCCTAAAAGCCCTGGGAAACACGCTTCCTTGGGAAAAGGTCTTCGGGAGCCTGCAGCAATCTCTGCTGCTGAGGAGGTTCCCAAACTGCTGTCCAACTAAGCGCTTGCCAATAGCAAGCATGGACCTGGCTAAGATGTTCTCACTGCTTTTTGGTTCCAGCTGTTAAATTCCAGTAAAAAGCATGTAAGATAATTCAAATGTTTCACTCGCACTGTTTTTCCTGTAAACAATTGCTCTAGTTGCACAGCATCTTGAAAGATTACAAACTAGAGATTAATTTGATCCTTTTGCTGTAATACAGTCCTCCCTAAAGAAAATATTCAAGACTTCCCTTGTTCTTTAGCTGAAAACTGGCAGGCAGGCTTTGATGCAAATGCCCACCACAATGGGAACTCAATGTTTGACTAGTGTCTGCAAATACTAATATCACTGGTACAAAAATGAAGCATGACAGCATGCTAGACAAGCTGCAGGTTAACATAAATGGCATGAAAGACAAAAATGTCAGCATGGAAGTGAACACACTGAATTCTGCAAATCAGAAAGGAAATTCAAGATAAACTTTTCTATTTCAACTCTATTCTTTTACATCAGAACAACCTGAAGCATCTTTAGTGACAAACTTGCCAGCAAAAATAGACAAATATAATCCCTGGTACTCAGCATTGCCTTCTCAAAGGAAACTGCCAGTTTCTTCCATCCCCTTCAGCTTGTCACCCCTAAGTAACACTTGGTGTTCAAACCTGTGCAAGGATCTAATACCAGTGCATAACTGAACACTTCTGTCTGAGCTACAGTTCCCAAAGAGAGAACAAGATGAGACATGCCATCCCTGGAGAAAGAACCGTAAAGCCATCCTTCCACATACCAATTTCAAACCATGGAATGACTGCCACTCTAACCTGCTATTAAGGATTATACAACAGTAGCTCTTTTGGCAGCAGATCACGGTGTTTCAAAACAATGACCCTTTTCATTAGATTCCACTGCGTTTCAGGAAGCAAATACAGACTTAACGGGCCTTTCCAGAAGCGTGGAAGCAACTGACAAAGTATTTGAGATGCACAACTCCAATCAGTAGCACAGTCATTCTCAAGCATGCAACTGGGTCAGCTTGGATAACGCAAACAGCCAGAACTCCTCTTTATCTTCTGAACACTGAAGGTAAGGAAGGACATATTTATTGGCTTTCCGTACTGATTGTACTTACTGGTAAAAAAAAACCTTGTCTCTGAAGGTCACATCCCTGCTTCATTAATATTTTATAAAAAAAGCAAAGATACTGAAAGCTTATTCTGGGTTTTTTTCTAATCTTTAAAAGTAAAAGGAAGAATAAGGATAACTTTTTAGAGACACTTCAACCCTCTTCCATGCTGGGTGGGCCCTCTCTATCTGCTTATGGACTACATAAACAGATATGACAGTAGAATCAGCATCTGAACCATCACCACAGGCTGGAAACATGAGTTAACATGTCCCTCCAGCCTTCACTGAGAATGGACCCTGCTCAGCCCAGATGTGGATAGCCAGGTGGCTAGTCAGCGTGAGCCCCAGGGACACAGCACTTGCGAAGGGACATGCTGCTGAGGGAAGAAGCTGGCATACTTGAACTGGAGAACACTGGCTCCTCCTTCATAAAAAAAGTTACTGAAAATAAACACTGAGATCAACAGTTGAAGACAATCCAGTAATTCTGAGAGCTGCTCTGTCAAAACCAGTGAGAACTTTTCTCTGCTAAGAGTTTCCTTCTCCAGTGCCATTCCCTTCTCCTCCCACCTTCAAGGAGAAAGCTTACCAAATGATACTAGCACAGTCTCTTTTCCTTTCGACATATTACCTACCAATAAGAGGCAGATCATTGACAAATAAACCCATCTTTCTAAAAGAAGATGGATGAGCTGAGGACTGTGGAACTAAGCCAGACACAGGAGAGAAAGCTTTAATAGCCAGCAAGGGCACAGACTTCATAAGCAAAACTCTGCCAGTTTTAACTTGCTGTTTGTCCACAAAACACAAACAACATAAAAGGATGATATCCTCAGCTATAAAGGGCACCGTGAAGATAAATACAGAAATCATTTAAAGAGGATCTTGATTCTCAGTTATCCTAACATAAAGGACTTCAGATGTATACCAGCCTACTACAGATTTCTCCAGCTTCCTACTTCTGTCCTTAATAACAGTTACCTACCTCTCTTCTAAGAAGCCTTCCCTGAGACTGATCTAGCCTTTCAAGTGAGGAAGGCAAGAGCCTTCTGCATCCAGGCTTAGCTCATCAAAATCACCCTCGGCTGGCTCTAACACTCTGAAATGCTCACAAAGGCCAGAATTACAACTCCCTCCTCTATGTTCCTCCTAGTTCAATAACCACAGGCACTCTTCACTTGAGCCACACTGAAATCCTCCTTCTCCCCAGACCAGAGGTTGGGCATGTACGTACCACTCATCATGGAGATACGAAGGCATATACCCCAAACTTTCCTGTGCTCTGTTCTTATCCAGCAGTCCCACACAGCAGCTCCTTGCCAATGAGAAGCAAACTACACAGACCTACCAACGGAGCAAACACGAAGATGAAAAAATAGGGAATGTGAAGTCTGTAGGTGTTTTGAAATGCTCTTACAGTGTGAAGTTCCCCTCCACACAAAGAGCACAAATCATTCCCTTTCTGACCTGTTTTTTTAATCAGAGGCAAACATAGTAATTATAGTCTGCCTGATTACGAATGAAATTACAATTCTGTCCTTAGGGCACAATAGTGTTCTTACCTAGATGTTATCAGCCTCCAAACCTCATTTAATCTTGACAGATGTGTAGTACTGAGGCACCACTACAGGAAACTGTACAAGTAAATTAATTTTACAAATATTTTCTCTACAGTATTCCCATGCTCCTCCAAAACACTGCTAATTCATACAGCATTTCTTAGGCAACCTATGTAACCTAACTCATCAGTAAAACAACTGAAACTATGATGACTTTGAGCTTTTGCTAAGTGTCTGGCTTCTCTTTGATAACCTAACTGTCTCAGCTTTATCAAGTGATACCAAAGGCCTACATTATACGGTTTTCCAACCATATCAACTTCTTTTCTTTGGAAACTTCTTACTACCCTATCCAAGCAAAACACAAACCGCTAGGTTCATCTGGGGAAAACAATGTCATCTTTCCATGGTCCTTTCAGTTCACTGTTTTTTAATACGCTAAATCAATCCTGCTGACATTGGAGACTGTTCCCTCTCAGGAGCTGAGGAGGACACATAGTGCTCTCTCTGTACTTGTAGCAGCACAGGCAGTACTCAGAAGGAACATGGATGAAGTGACAAACCTACTTCTTAAGATGTGACCTGGAAGAAACCTGTCAGCCTAAAGGGTGAGAGAACATTAACGAAAACTAAGAAGGTATCATCAGCAGGTCCCTGTTATCCTAAAACCACAGGCAAGAATTCCCAACACTTGAACCTTCCCTCCAGCCAGGACTGCTCTCTTCAGGGAACCTCAAGTATCTTGTTGGGTGCAGACTTGAAGTCTACACTCAAAAATGCAGTCGAGCTCTTGCTGCAGATGGAGTGAACAGCTTGAATCCACTGGATTCTAAAAAGCCTTTGAAATCGTTTGTCCCAGGCAGAGCAGTACAACAGCCCTGACTGCCTGAGAAGGACTTCTTCTCAGCATGTTACCTGACCTACTGTAGCCACTAAAAAAAAAGCCTGACCACACGCCCAGCCAGCACAAAGCCTCCTGTGCAACCACAGAAATGCCCCCTTCTAATTGCTTTCAAAACAGCAATTGAAAAAAATCCCAGCCTGGCTCTGAGCGTCACAACATGGGAAGACAGTTCTCTACATGTGCTAACCTTTTCAATATTTGTTCTTGACCCCACCAGCACACATCGATTTATGAGGGCTGAAAGTGCTTTTTATTAGTGTCTTTGTTAACATCTACTCCATGAAGAAAAACGAGTGGTGGATGAGTAAAACATTGTTAGCTTTTCATCATCCGTTCCCTCCTGATTGCTCAAGTTTAGCAAGCAGAGTTTTTTGTCCTTGGCTTATAAAACTGCTAGTGCAATATTGCAAGAGAAGTTAAAATACATGCAAACTAAGAGGTTAAGAACCTACCTAATCTATTATCATATGAAAAAAAAAAAATAGGAAAGGTTAGATTACAAATGCATTTTTAACAAAATCTTAGAAAGGCTTAGAAAGCATCATTTCTCTGGATCAGAAGTGAAAATGTCCCCAAATTACTGAAAGCTATTTCACCTCATGTCCCTGCCCACAGCAGGGTGGTTGGAACTAGATGGTCTTTAAGGTCCCTTCCAACCCAAACCGTTCTATGATTCTATGATCTCAGATCACAGCAAGTAAACCTCTTTCCAATTAGTATAAAGTTTGCTCATAAAACATCACATCTGTTGCTGATTCCAGCAATGACAATTTTTAATATACTCTCTATAAAATCATCCCATTTCAACACCACTACGAGGAAGATAGTAATAAACACCAGAGCATGTGCAAGACACATTCTGCTCAGGATGTCTGCAGTCACCAAGTGGTTAATGGTACAGGAAAGCTAATGCCTTCTAGAGGCTGAATTTGTGTTATTAACTAAAAAGGACTTAATAGAAGATCATCTGGAATGTCAGTCACTGCTTAGCAGCCACACTTTTGGGTAGAGCATGTACTTTGAAGAATACAGAAGAGGGGGCTTGTGTCTACTTACTTGAACCACTTATATCTTCAGGTAGTAAATGCTCATTTTAAATCACTTTTCCCAGCCCTGTCAGCTGCAGCCCTGCTTTTGATTACAGGTGGAAAAGGTCTGCTGACCACTTCTCCCTCCAGAGAGACCCTGTTCATGTGTTTGTACTTCCCTCTATGCAATGTTTCATTTTCCCTTTTTTTAACAAAGGAAAGCCATGTGGAAATGCAGCATCCTAAAGTATCAGAAGACTCAAAACAGGCACTGTCTTGCTGACCTGCTTTAAACATCACCGGTCCAACTGATGCTTGGGACATGAAGTGGAAAACGAAATCTGACTCCTGCCTCAGTTTCCAGACAGCAGAACTAGAAGATGATTTACCAGTCTGGCTTGCTTATGTTAAATTCCTCTTTCCAGCTTCACTCAGCCACTTGTATTCGATGATGGGAAAGACTGGAAGAGCTGTTTCCAGGGTCAGCCTCAGGCTAACTGGTGCTCAGAGAACCTGCAATTTATATTCAATTGATCAGTGCCTTCTTGAGGGAATGAAAATTCTCTCATCCTGATCTATAAGCACACACACACGTATATATATATGTGAATAACCTATAAAAGTGGAACTGAACAAGCAATGAAAATGAAACAACTATGCAGCCATTATGGGTATCTGTTCTTAAAAGGTCTCAGTGAATACTGCATAGGGTGTCAGAAAGGACATGATTTAACCAGGACACTTGGGACCAGATCTTGCAGCACTTTAGAGGCCACTTTACTTGCAGCTTTAAAGGCCACATACGTCTTTGCATAGTCTTGAAATGGAATTGCTCTGTAATATCCAAAAAGGTGCCTTGAAAAGATCAGAAAGAAACATTTGAAAGACTTTTGCCAACATGTTCAGCTCTTCCATTGGGGGAAAAACCCCAAGGTATCTCAGATGGAGACGGAGAAAGCAAAGGAAATCAACATCTAAAAATATTGTTTATTTTTAATTGCAACTGGTTTTATTTCTTAACTTCCAAAATTACCTAAGCAGCTTGCCATTTACTAGTACTTACTCTCAGATGTTATTATTGGTAATTGCTGTGTTATGATTACAAAGCACTAGCATAAATCTCACTCAGCACCTCGTTGGGTTTCTGAGGGCAGAACATTCACATGCTCTTCTCTGACCCCATGTTCCTAATTATTAGCCATGCATGCCTATGTGCAACTCAACACCAACTGAATCAACCCAAACACCAGCTGAACTCAGCTGGCCTAGAGATTTTAGTATGCTGTATGCTAAACCATCAGTCTGCAATCTTTCGATTTTACCTTCCTTTCTAGGTTACTTTAGAAGCCGACTAGAAAGTTTCTCTTGTATACACACCACAGCCAGATGCAATACACATTAGATGCAAACGCCAAGAGGAGCACAGTCCAAGTAGTAAAGTATGAGTTGATTCCCATCCACAGCTACTGTCCTCCAAAGGAGATAAGGAATACTGATTCCAGCAACAAACACTGCCTGAACAGCTTAACGCTTCCTCCTGAACTCAGTGTACACAGCTGGAATGCAGCTGTTGCTACCACAGCAGTGCAAGCACCAGCTGCAGCCAGGCAAAAGGCAGCAGCTCGCAAAAGAAAGGGACAACCCACCCAGAAGGTCCCACAACCCAGACCTGGCCACCACAACTGCCAAAGCTGGACCACCCTGGCTGGAAAGTATTTTGGGGAAGCGTACCTTCCTGAGGGTTCAGTGAGAAGCTGCTTCCTGAAAATCCAGCAAGAATGTATCTTAAGTGTTTTAAGTATTATGCCAGTGTTCACAGGGAGAACTGCAAGGCCTGGGTCAAAGCCAGCTAATCCAAAGGCCTGTTCTTAAGTAAACAGTGGAAAACCACTCTACTGCAGAGCCTCCCACAGAAACCGGTACAGGAAATCTGGTTTACCCCTTCCTCTGAACCAATTGTGCTAAGCAAAGTTAAATGATAATCTTGTAGTAAGTGTATATGCAAAATACTAAGTCATTGTTTGAAAATATCTGGAATGCAGCTGGGAGCTGTGAATAGTCTATAACTAAATTAAGTTTGGACCACATAATGACTTCAAGAAGCCTTTGTTTTTAAATATATCACTTGTGGTGAAGAGACGGAATGGTAGTTCTGGAGACCACAACTGTCTTCTTATTTACAGGATGGGTACAGCACAAGCAGTACTAGGGTACATTGTTCCCACACATCTGTTTCTACTAACTTACTTCATTTTGGAGCCTTCAAATCTCAAAAGAATTACAACCTTAGGTCTTCCTTTCTTCTTCCATCCACCTACAGAAACTCTGCCCACTCTGATTTCAAAACAGAAACCAATAGGTTGCTCTTGTCCCAGCAGCATTTCTCTAGGTGTCTCACTGCTGTGACTCCTGCTCTCCACATTTAATGAGCTCACACTTTTGCAGAATTTGAAGCAGTTTCAGCTCGTATGATGCACAGGGTAAGAACCCACTTGTTTTCTTGCTTACATCTTCAGAGAAGGCAGAATGCAGATAATCACAGTGGTGTTTCCAACCTCCCCAGTTTAGTCAGAACTTTAGCTCTAATGAAACTACCATAAAAGGGTTGACTGTGCTGGCAAACCCTACAGCAGGTATTCGTGCCCAGAGGATGATAAGCTAAGGTCACCAGCAAGCAACAAGTTTAGCCTCTACCCTCCTGTACCAGACTTGAAAAAGTGATAGGACTAAGAGGGCTGGCACAAAGCCATTCACTACTCCTAGGTTTCAGGACCCAACTGTCCAGGAAGTAAAAGCAAATCTGCTTTTCACCTTATAGTAACGGGCATACATGGTCACACATTCAGGTAGTAGTTAAAATTCAACACAGACTGATATGGGATTCCTAAGCTGAATTACCAGGGCTCCCTTCTTGATCTCATGCTGTCATATAATATTTTTCCTAGTACAGCTTCATACAGCCAGGTCTCCCCAGCTCCTTTTTAGTCCTGCAAACATGTGCATGAGACTTCATGACTATACTTCCGCAGGCGGGTCTGGATTCTCAATTGCATACAGTGGCTACCTTAAATACCTACACAGTTTTTTTCCAGACGTTTTTTAAGGTCCATTTACCATACATTAATTTCTATTTATTGTACATGGTGGATTCACTCTGTGGTCGTGCTAAGAAAGCAGACTCATGTTATACATGCTCTCTATGTGGAGTACACAGTCCAAGATTTTAGGAATCATTCCAGTTAAGGAGTCATAATGATTAAAACGCAAACTACGGCTCATTGCCATGAGCATCATCATGACACATAATAATAATTTTTCAGTAGCACAAAACAGACATTTTACAATAGGAAATATTTATATGAATGTGCACTTTAAAGGCACTCAAACAAATAGATATGCTTCAGCACAGAATAGCCAACTTTTGAAGAATTATAGAATTGTTAGGGTTAGAAGGGACCTCTGGAGACCATCTAGTCCAACCCAGATCGTGGCCATTTCAAATGTAATTTCAAATTATATTTGTGCCACTGACACTAATAAATCAAATTTACACAGTAGATGCAGTACAGATAGTAAGTGAAGAATTCCCATGTGCTGACTTGGTAACATACTTCATCCCAAACACATCCCAAAGAGCAAGACCAGGCTTCTACTCCTGGGCACATTCTGTTCAGTTTTCTGTCCTATTATTCACCCTGCTAAAAAGCCACAGCTGTTTTATATCAGGACACCAGCATTTGCGAGCAACCCTGAGGCAAGGACATGGCCTAGAGCAGGCACAGCAAACTCATCCCCAGGCTGTCCTCTGCTGACATACAGCGCTGTCCTCAGTTTCCCTTGGGGTACAGCTGTAGTGCCTTACTCTCTCCATGTGTTTGTCCTGGATGGCATAGGAGTATTTCTTATCCTGAGGCGATTAGTTACTGAGGTGTTCTTTCAAAGGAGTGAAGACAAGGTACGGCCCTGCCAAACAGCAAGCCAGTTCCTATGACAACTTTCCACTGCAGCCTGGCTGGAGACCATTAATCCACCTTCCTCAGGCCAAGCAGCTGGTGGTAACACTACTTTGGGCCATCACAGACCTTTGCAGGGTTTTCGCTAGCGGCCAAACACCAGCAGGTTGTGTGGTACTGAACCACCCGGATCCCACAGCACCCCGTAAGTCCAAATTCCTACAAAAGAATGGGTTCACTGAGTGCAACGTCATGACCCCGCTTCTGTCTCTTGCCCACAGTTTTCAGAGCAGGGCTGCAGTCAGCCCTTCTTCCTGCACCTCCTTGCGAGTCGCTGCCACAATTTCTGTAGGATTCAAAGGTTGCAGATCACCTCAGTTCATCCAGGAGCACTGCAAACCTAGTCTGCAGCCGTCCCCAGATAACAGCTTACGCTAACAGCTAACCACCCATCTATCAGTTTTTAACCGGAGCATTATTTTATTAAGCTGAACTGCAAATAACAGATATGATTTGAGCAAATAAACCTATCTGCCTTTTCAATAAGCATCAGTTACACATCTTATTTTCATAGCTTCCTTCCCTTTTACTTCCATAACAAAAATAATACACTAGTATACTTTTAAAGGAAATAAAACACTCCTTTCAACGTTTCCCAAGAGTACAACGCCGCAATGTTTGCCAGTAAACACCACACTAAGGTTTCTGTTTTTCTCAGAAACAAACACTCCCCTGGAAGTTATAAAAAAAAGTCTAGGATAAATATTTCTAGTGGTTTTAGGAAGCGTCTGTTAACTTTCAATTCAAGCAATATTAGGAATTGAACATGTCACGGAGTAACAATTCAAGGGGGATATTATTGTTATTATTATTATTATTATTATCCTACAAGCTGGAAATTTGCCCGGGAAAATTTCAGCCTGCATCTGATTTTTGCTAGCGTAGACCCTAAACCCAGCGTCTAACGCTAATGCTACCGATGCACAGATACTAATAGGCTGTTAATTTCAAACCTCAGCTGAAAACATTTCTCCCATTCTTACAGTTTTTCTCCCCATTTATCTCTGCAATTGTGCTTAATTCAATGGAGCATTTTAAAGGTAACTCAGCAGCGCATTTCGACATACAATCTGTTTGAATGACGCTGTACAGAGTAAAGGTTGTATTGTGCTATATAATGAAAGTACGTCTATGCTTGAACAAACTCCAACCGCTGTTAATCAAACCAGCGAGTTCCTGAATGATCTCTGGGACTCCGGACTAACGGCAATAGGTTATTTTAAACAGCCGCTCTACTCTAAAATATGTTTAGGTTGACAGGGGCTGACAAGGACTGTGACAGACTGCCAGAGCTGATCGGTTCACAAGTGAAACACCATGGTTTTTCCTCACTGCTACAACTACACATTCAGCACGTGAACCAAAGATCAAAATGTAGCTCTGAGGTTTGTCTGATTTTCAGTAAAACCACACAGCACCTGAAAGCAGCTGAAAATCTTCATGTTTTCAATTTATTCACCAGTGACAAACAGATATATGAATCAATACAATCTATCTCAGTCAGTGACACACAGGTATATGGATCAATACAATCTATCTCAGTCAGTGACAAGATGTAATGGTAAACTGACACAGAGGACAATTTGGATAGGTGAGAGGGAGACGATTCTAAGTGACTACTCAGAAAGCATTTTGCAATCTTTGAGGTTCAAATAGTAAATCTTCCAGAGCTAAAAGAAAAACCAAACATTTTAAAACATAAGTGACTATGCCTTGGGAGGAACGTTCTCTAGACCACGTCAAAGAGGATCCTCAGTATCCAGCTTGGCAGCCTTTAGAAACACAAGCGAGGGAACAAACTTGAGGGTTTCATAATCGCAGTGGTTCCAGGAATTTTTAAAACTGCCTGTGCTACAAGAAACAGTGCTGCCCTATTAAATCATCGCGTCTATCAGGCACCAGTGTAGACTCGTTTCCGCTATACGTTTTGCAACATTATTTTTGGCACAAAAGGAGGGATTAAAAAGCAGCATAGGCAAAGTGCGAGCAAAGCAGTTTCGCGTTGGGTTTTTTTAATTTTATTTATTTACTTGGTGCCTCGCTCCCGGCTTCAGGTTATCAGCTCAAGCCTGATACAGCCGGATTGCCAAGAGCAACTCAAACCAAACAGAGCAGTGACAATGAACCCTCAGCCCGATGCAAGGCTGCCCGGGAATACTTGTGGCTCTCTCGCCTCAGACAAGAGGATCGCC
>NW_009934134.1:0-45229 GCF_000696875.1 Nestor notabilis | reverse complement strand
GGGAGGACGGCGGAGGGCGTGGGTGTGCTGAGGAGAGGTCGGCCTCGGTGGGCCTCGGGCTGTGCCGGGAGCTGTGCTTGGGGCACCTGTAGAGAAGGGCGGGCTGCGGGGCATCGCCGCTCCGGGCCTTTAGGTTGCTGTGGTCTCCGCTGGGCAGAGCGGAGGCCCTGGCCGGCGGGCACCTGCTAGCTGTATTTCATCTCGCCTCCGGCCACCTCCCCGTAGTGCGTCTTGGTCACTCTCCTGGGTGGTTCCTCCGGAAGGAATGGGCAGCATGAGAAGCTTTTACATGTGTTGTCCTTGCTTTAAAGCCCATACACTTTAGCGAGCTAATGTTTTGTAACCTTAAGGCTTTCCACGGGCTGCTGGGAGGTCATTTTTAAACGTAATGCTGTAAAGGCATTCAGGCCTGCCTGAATCCTGTAGTGATGACATTCTGACTTTGATTCTTTTCTATGTGAGGGAAAACTGTTCTGTTCACATCTTCTGTGTTCTGTTTGTTCTGTTCTGCGTGTTGGCACGTTCAGTGTCTAAGTCTAGTGACGAATACTAGATTATCAACATGTGACCATTGAAGCAGGAAATGTTTTTAAAAACACGCCGAGAATGGAATCTCATAAATGAATATATAATTTGGAAAAGCTATAAAGAAAATGAATGTCCAGCCCACAGTATGGGCTTCTCCCATATACACTAGGAAGTTCATGTGTGTACTATTAGGTATAACAACAGCAGCATGACAGGAGTTATATCGATGTGTTGGACTTTTAAAAAATAATCTCTAGGATTTAAATTTAATGGTGTCCTTAACAGGAGATGTTTTTTGGGTTTTGTGTGTGTGTTGTTTTTTTTTTTTTTTTGTTTTTTGTTTTTTGTTTTTTGGTGTGTGTTGTTTGTTTGTGTTTTGTTTTTTTTTTTCTTTCTTCTGTTTTTACATGTAACTGTCTGTGTGGTAATCATTATAAACAGTATGGTTTGAGTCTTCCAAGATTATGCCAGCAGTATCTTTATAACCTTCTGGACAGAGTGATCCAGGAAGACTTTGTGGATAAAGTTACCTTCTCTTCTTGCTTGGTCTCAAGCTGTTCTGTTACAAACTAGCTGGGTGACTGGTATTTACTGCTGGGAAACTTAATTCTATGGACCCTGCATAGCTGTGCATGACATTAAAATTGTAACTAGGGTGACAATTTTGGTAACTGAACATGCCTAGAAAGGTAAGTCAACACATTGCTCATCTTACTGCTCATCACTAGTTAGGAACTTACCTGATGTAGTATGAAGGTATGAAGCCTGTCCAAGAGTCAGTCTTGAACTCTAGAAGATAAGCTCTTTTCTACGCTGCTGTTGTGCCAAAGCACCTATTGTTTTTTTTATCTTCCGATTTTTACTTTGCTATGAAATTGGACAGGCATTGCACAACTTGAAAAATAGTATATGCTTTTCTCTAGGGGTTTTCATGTCTTTCAGACAATGCTTTAATGTATTATTTGGATGGCTACTGTTTTAAATGGCATTTGCAGTCAGGAGGAGAACAACTTCAGTTAAAGTGATAGAGGGTTATTATACTACAACATTTGAGATACAGTGGCTAGTCTAGATAAAGTCTGTGCAAATGTCTAAATCTGGGTGAGTGATGAGTCACAGGAAATGCATGTTTCTTGTTTCATGCACAAAAGAAAATGTGCTTTGTGTTGGGCAGATGCCTTAGAACAAACTTTCTGGTGTAAGATTCAGGTATGAGAGTAGTAAGAATTCTGCCTTTACAGTATGTTCATTTGGACAAGGAGAGCACAGATATATTCTATCTGTGAGAAGATAGAAGGCTTCTTTATCTGATGATGTATGGGTACTTCTACTATATTACAGTTAGTATAGGACAATAGACTAGGTAATACAGATGGATAGGCATATATATATATGCTTATGAATTTTGAAGACTCATGCTTTTTGGGAAAAGTAACTTCCCTTTGAGTAAAGAAAATACGTAAGAGCAAGTAGTGGTAGGACAAGGGATAGTGTCTTTAACCTGGAAGAGGGTACGCTTAGATTAGATACTTGAAGTTCTTTACTGTGAGGGTGGTGAGACACTTGCACTGTTTGCCCAGAGAAGCTGTGGCTGCCACATCCCTGGCAGTGTTTAAGGCCAGGTTGGACAGGGCTTTGAGCAATCTGGCCTAGTGGAAGGTGTCCCTGACTGTAGCAGGGAACTAGATGGTCTTTAAGGTCTCTTCCAACCAAAAATGTTCTATGATTCTGTGATTAAGTACTGCTGGTTCTACTCTGTGGCTGGTAATTTTTATGTAACTAGAGTAACTCTAGTCAGTTCACCTGGGGAGAAGAAGAAGAAAAAAAAAAGGCAAGATGTTTTGTTTACCTTGCTAATCAGCATTCTGCTAATTTTCACTTCAGTGCTAATCTTGGTCTCAGATGTAGTTCATTATAATTGATGTTGGTGTTTTGTGATTAAACTTTTTTAAAATGAACGCTAGAGTTGGTGCTTTGCTGCTGCTCGAAGTTGAAGTACCCTCTGCAGTTTTCCATGCAAATAAATTATTTCTGTGGTAAGCAGCCTGTTCAGAATAATTTCTGTAACAGGTTTATTGTCAGTCCTTTCTATCAAAAATTGTGTAACTCCTAATACTCTGTCAGAACTACTCTATCAGTGTGAGTGGGAGTTTAATAAGAGTCTACATGTTTTATTTTCAGAAGTTTGACATTACTTCTGACTGCTTTAGTCCTAGAACTCTTATTGATGAGCTTTTTGCAACTGTAACTTAGCTTAGGACATCTATCTTCTAGCTGTTGAAGAAAGAAGCAAGACATAATCATGGCTGACAACAGTATACTGGTGTCTGAAACCGGGAGAAGCCTCTTGTCTGATTCTTCTGTTCTTGATTCAAAAATCGTAGAAAACTCCAAAGAGAATGTATTTCCTGGATCTGTTTTGGATGTTGAAGGTAATGGGAGAAGCTTACTTTAAAACTAATATGTTTTTTAATGACTGATTACTTTGTAGGTACTTAGTGGCTTCGAAAAACCGAAAGTGCTTTTCTGAATTACAGACTTAGATGTAGGGTAGCCAAAATGGTGTTGGTTTGATATCCTTTTGCTAACAAAGGACTGTCTTAATTTTTCACTCATCTTTTTATAAGAATTTTGGGGTTACAGCCATGAAATCAAATGAGTCTTCTGGCTGATGTATAGAAAGCTGTTAGTTCCACTTGATGCTTCCATGGAATGAATAATTCAGGTGATATTTTGACTGGAAACTACTGCTCTATTGTATGCAGGTAGACCTTAGAGAAGTGAATAGTCTTGAACTTGAAATTATTTCAAGAACAAATCTTCAAATTAAATCCCAACAAAACCATTTTTGTTTTCCTTCAATGCAGTAACTAAAATCCAGTGTTAGTCTTATGGTGCAAATGACATGGAGGCAACGTTTGTCCCTTTCTCTTAAGCTTATTAGTATATGGAGAAAAAGAACAAGATACTGAAATTCAGTTATGATATTCCGTGGTGAAACTGAGCAATTACTAGCAAATAATGAACCTTGTCAGCCAGGAACACAGAAATTAGAAAAGATACTAGCTGTCTATTTTCCACCAAGTCTTGGAATCTGATTCTGCTAGAAGCATTAAGTCAATTTTTAAAAAAAAATTTTTTTTTCTTTCACTAACTCTTCTTGCATGTTCTTGCTTTTACTGTAAGTAACTGGTCATAAATTACAGGATCTTGTTTCACCATATCCTAGAAAATTTAATCTCTGTGGTCAGTTAGGTATGCCTTAATTAAGGAGAGACTTCTTGAGGTAACGTTCATTTTCTGGCTTGTTCCTGATAAACAAGGTATCTTGAAAGGATGCAGTTTGCCTGTATTTTTTATACATTACTGCTTGCTTTAGACAGAACATGGATTATTAAAATATGAATATTACCCTTGTTTCTCTATAAACAGAAGAAATGCCTCAAATAGAAACAAGAGTGGTTTTGGTTCAGGAAGCTGGGAAACGTGAAGAGCTTCTGAAAGCCTTGGAGGTATGTGGGTCAAAGAGAAAATCATACCATCTTGTCTGGTATGAGATGGTATGCTTTTAGACTTCTGGTTACCAGTTTGGTTCTGTACTAAAGTTTTCCTCTTCCACAGACCATTAAGATAATGGAAGTACCAGTTATAAAGATAAAGAAAACTAGTCCTGGTAAAGCAGAAGAAAAACTAATAAAAAGTATTATTCATATGGTATGTCATGCAATTAAGCACACATAATTGCATGCAGCATGTTGTACTTCACTGGGACTGACATGTGCACACTCTTTATATTAATTGGGCATAATGGTCACATTACATGCTAATGGTGCTGATGGTGTCACTTAAAGCTCATTAAAATTGGCATTTCTTTTTGAACTTTCTTGAATGTGGAAGTAATATCTGCAGCTCTTAATTAGTCCTGTTATCTAACAAGGGCTAGAAGATTTGATGGAGACATTCAACTTCGTGCTTGTATTCAGTCAGCACATAAGTTTTTGCTATGAACTGACTTAATAATTGGTTAATTGATTTCTCTTTCAGTTGAAAGCTGCATTTAAACTTAAGGGTAAGAAGTGGTTCTCCATTTCTTAACGTGAAAAACCTACAAAATAAAATTTGGAACTATTGATTGAAATTGGAACAGACCGAATTTTTAGAGCCCTTAAAAATATCAAGCAATGAACAAAATTGACTTCTGTCCTTTAGGTCTTATGCAGCTTAGAGCTTCCTGTTGCTTTTAGTAACTACTAAAAAGTTACTACTAAAGTAACTAGAATTCTTATTCTTTAGAAGCAGGAATTGCTTTAAGACTTCTTTTTAGGTGCAGTTCATAGCTATTCTTATGCTAGAGAACAGTGCATCCCAGCCTTCAGAAAAACTAAGAGCAAATTAGTTGAAATATGAAATGTACCTTTTTGTAATGGTCCAAAATAAAAATCAGTTGAATTTTGTTACTAGTGTAAGTATGTTGCCTGAATAATGCTTTTCCCTTCATCCCCATACATCAAGGAAATTAAAGTGCCCTACATAAAGACAGACACAATAGAAGAGCTTGGAGATTCTGATTCCCCAGAATTTGAGTCTGTCTTTGTAGTATCAGAATTTCAAGATTCTATTTTTAACAATCTCTGCAAAGCAGATTGCCGTGTCATTGGACCTCCAGTAGTACTGCACTGTGCACAAAAAGGAGAGGTATGTGTTTCTTTTGAAATCATCTGAGTACTCTGGTGCAGTGAGTTCTAAATATTAAGTGTTCAAAATGAAATCTATTTTGCTCTGCCAATCAATTGTAAATATTTTTAGGAAGAGAATTTTAAGAAAAGCAAGTTTCTAATTTTGTGTTAGAATATTGCATGTAGCGAGCAAGCACAGGAAGACAGTAGGAAGGCTACAACTACTGCAGTAGTTGTGGTTGTTGACCCACTAATTGGGATTGTGCCATTATGAAAGGCAGCATACAGAAGATGCTCCAGCAGATGCTTTATATTTCCAAAGGTTCTTATATAAAGGGGATGATTTGGGGAGAGAAAAAAAGTATGGAGCATTACCTGTGGAACTTGTGGATGCTGTAGTTACTTTATCAGAATGCTGGCAGGTCTGGAGCTGAGGTGTAACTGAATCATAGAATCGTAGAATGGTTTGGGTTGGAAGGGACCTTAAAGATCATCTAGTTCCAACACCCCTGCAATGGGCAGAGACTGTACGCAGACTTGGACTAGTGTCTGATGCATCTTAATACTAGGAACAACAATACTATATTAAAGATAGTATTAAAACTTCAATGGAAGCAGAATGCTTTTGACTAATGTGATTACTTCTTATTTTCAGCCTTTACCTTTTTCCTGTCGTCCACTGTACTGTGCAAGTATGTTGAACTTGGTACTGTGCTTTACAGGATTCAGAAAGAAAGATGAATTAGTAAGACTTTTTTTTTTTTTTTTTTTTTCCTTTGGGTTGGTAAAACTATGTGAAGTTTATTTTCAAAATAATCTTCTGTTCAGTCACCCATAGAGTTTAACAATGACTAGAGCTTGTGTGTGGGGATGAATTGTTTATTGTTTTGCTTTGTTGCATGTCGTGAGGCAGTGATATTGGAGGATGGGAATGAAACTGCTTCCTTTTCCAAGTTATTTTGTCCATGCCATGTTTGGTCACTTTCTTGTTGAGTGCTATTAAACAGCTTTGATTCAGTAGGGCTAAAAGATTTGTGTATTGAGGCCTCAGTTAAGATTATGTTTACCAAATAGTGTCATCTTACTTGTGCAGGTAGTAGTGTGGTGAAGTAAAGCTTTATAGTCCTGTTCAGAGCATTTGCACACGTTATCTTGCTGCCATGCTATTGTGCTGTCAAGGCTTTAGTTTTGACATGTCTAGGTAGAAGTGGTTTGATACTCAAGCACTTTACTTCTGCATTTCAGTGGTGCAGGTAACACCCAGTTTCCCTGTTGGACACCTGGGAGTCAACTATATGTTTCCACGTCTTCATTCGGAAACAAAAACCCAAACAACTCCAAAAACCAACCAACCAACTAAAACCAACAAAAGAACCCAAACCAAACAAAATAAAAGCCGTGCCCAGTATTAGGGATAATTAGGTTTGATCTGCTAGATTCAAACTGGACAAATTGCAATCGTATGTAAATTCTGGCAATTGCTCCTTCAGAGAGCTAACTAAATCAATGAGGAAAACATGCTTCAAGTCTGTTGTGTATGAGAGGGTAATGGCATTATGTATGATCATTGTGAGAGTACTTGTGGCTTGAGTAGTCTTCAAGCTACACAGCAAGGCTGTATTAACTGTTAAAAAAAGTTTATAAAGTCAAAACAAGTTGTTTTAAGAACAAAGACATTGAGTGTAACCTGTTTGCTTGCTTTGTAAACTATTTTTGTATCGCTCTCACTCTGCACTGTACACTTCAAAAGATATACTGAAAACTTATTTGATCTTTATTTTTCAGGTTAAGCTGGTGACCTTGGTTCACCATATGGGTGGAATTATTCGCAGGGACTTAAGCTCAAAAGTTACACATCTGGTGGCTAACTCAACGCATGGAGACAAATTCAGAGTATGTACACTTGTATTTCTTGGGGACTTTCAGAATTTGTCTCTTGTAGACTAAGTCTGTAAATTATAGTTCAATTTGTAAACTGCTGGTTTTTTTCCTGAACTAGCAGCAGTAGCTTGTAATGGTGAGTTCTTCTTAGTCTCGTGGTGTGGTTCTTTGACATGTTTTTTTGTCTCTGTTGGAGAATAATAATAATAATAAAACCTGCCAATGCAAACATTTTGAAATAGACAAGTATAGTAAACTACCAAAATGCTTAAGTGCTGATGTCATGGATGAACAAGTTTTTGTTCATATACCTGCTTTTTTTGTCTGTCCAAACAATAAAGTTCCAGGTAATTTGCAAAAAACTTTAGTACTCAATTTGTGTGCGTCTTGTTTAAAAATTATTTTTAACTTATTTGTAAGTGTTCAAATCTTCCTTTATGTATAAATATATGTGAGTTCTGGTGTTGTCAAAAAAAAAGAAAGAGGGAATACTTCAGAACATGTATGTCCAGTTGACAAGTAAATACAAGTTTGTAGGTTTTTGTACTATGGAATATGATACAGCAATGCCTGTGTCCCTTGATTCTCCCTTGTTTGAATTTTTAGCAGGCTGTTGCTTTTTTCCTGGTCTTTCTCATCTTCCAGTTGGAAGAGAAGATCTACTTTCTAACTCTGTTCAAACACTCCCTTCTGTCAACTCAAAGGGAAAAACTAGGAAAATTTTACAATCTTTCTCGAACAGTCATGGAAGTTACTTTTGGAGTAGTTGCTGTCTATTTGATAAAAGCAGGCTGGGATGTGTGTCTTGATTTGAAGTATCAAAACCAGAAAAAAGATCCCATATTCCACTGGAGCAGAAGTTTTCTCTTTTTTTTTTTTTTTTTTTTTTTTGTTGTGAGTGATAAAGGATACGAGACTAACAAAATGGTACACTTCGGAATAAGTGTAAAAATAACCATTAATCTGATTTCCTAGTTGCTAAAGAATTAATACATTCTAAGTCTTGGGAGTTAGTTGGACATGAGTCTTGAAGGAGTTTGTTCAATTCTTGCAGTATCTGTCTTACGGTAAAAGCAAAGTTATGAATTTTTCTTGGCATGGGAAAGACTGGAATGGAAATCCTTGGTATAACTTGTGCTTCTACTGTTTTGTAGGTTGCTGTAAGTCTTGGCACTCCTATCGTGAAAGCAGAGTGGATTTATAAGGCATGGGAGAAAAGGAATGAAATGTAGGTGTTTATTTTCCTTCAGCCCTAACCTTGCATTCTGTTTGGCTTTGGTGTTATGAGCTTTTAAGTGGTGACGTAGCACTGATTTAGTGACCTTTTTGTGTGTGTGTCTTTTTTTTTAATTTTTTAATTTTTTTAAAAACTTATATCTTTCTTTTTCTTTCAGTGATTTCTGTGCAGCTGATGATGATTTTAGAAATCAGTTCAAGGTTCCTCCCTTCCAGGATTGCATGTTAAGTTTCCTTGGATTCTCTGATGATGAGAAAGCTAACATGGAAGAAATGACAGAAATGCAAGGTTATTGTTTATGAAGATTGACCTGTGGAAAGAATAGTGTTTATAGCTGATAAATACTTCACTGAAGCTGAAATGCTAGACTCTGAATATTTTAATGAAGTCTCTTGAACTTGGAGAGCTATAAACTGATTTTTAGATGTTCGTGTATGTGTAAGTTCTGGGAGCTGTTGGAAGATTTCACACTTCCTAGGCAGATTGAAACTAGACAATTTAAAAAGAAGTAATTATAGGATGCTTGAAGATAATCCTCGAAAACTTGCTAGACAATATGTATGTTCTGCTTCAGTTTCCATAACCAGTTTTGTAGTATGCATGTTTACATAATTCACAGAAAGCATCTATAGTGCTTACAGCTTTGATATGAATCATCACTGGCAGAACACTTGATTGGAAGTGTTCCAGTTTCCAGTAGTGTGTTACAATATTAATAATCACATTGGCAGTAATGATGTAGCAAATTAGCAATACATGTCTGGAGACTTGTAAGTTGAGTTGGGTGTGACAACATTATAGACATGGGAATGGAGCAAGGTAGTAGCAGCAAGGCTTCCTCACAGGCTTGAAGTAGATGAAAGTTTGAATTTTTTTTTATTTTGTTTTATTTTTAAATTCTCTTCCCTTACAAGATTGTGACATGCACAGGTCCTAGCTTGTGAATGTCTTTAGGGTGAGTATTCCTAGCTTGCTCTTCCAAGAAACACAAAAAGCTTTCCAGAAGAATATTGCATTTATTGCCAGACAGATTTAAATGTTCCCTGAATGCCATATACTCTGACTTTCCATGCGTACTTTACTACTGCATACTATATTCTATTTCTTAAAAGCTGCCCATTGCTGATACTATCTGGAGTATTATGTAAGCTGCAAAACTGGTCAGGTTACTGTAGAGTTCATCTCTTTTTGGCTCTTCTCCCATTAATGATAGGTACCACAGAACTATCAAGTGATCTACTAATTTCTAACAATAATAATATTCAGTCTTGCTAACTTGCCTATTTTATCTAGGAGGACACTATTTACCAGTTGGTGATGAAAGGTGTACGCACTTAGTGGTTGAAGAAAGTACAGTAAAAGATCTTCCATTTGAACCTTTAAAAAACCTTTATGTTGTAAAGCAAGAGGTTAGTACTGGCAAATTCTTGAAAGAGTATTGCTATATGATACTCCGTGTGTGAGATGCAGTCATGTGGCTTATTCTGGAAAAGAGTGTATTTAGTATGCAAACTGCCTTATTATTATACATATTATTCTGAATATTTTTAACTGTGAGTGAAGTCCTGTAATATGTTCTTAATGTGTTTTGGTTTTGTGTCTTTTTCTCTTTTTTTTTTTTTTTTTTTTTTTTTTTTTTTTTTCCCCCCTTCCTTTAGTGGTTCTGGGGAAGCATTCAAATGGATGCCAGAGCTGGAGAGTCCATGTATTTATTTGAGAAGGTATGTTGAACTCTTTCACGTAACGTGCAGCATGTATCTGTTGGTAAAATTGGCATCCACAGTAGTATGTGTTGGGCCAGAGATCAAATGTTTCAAAGCAGCATTTAAGTACCAGAGAATCCATTCTGAATTTTATGTATCGAATACTAATTTGGATTTTTATGTATTTATTTTTTTGTATATTTTTTTTTTTAACTGGAAGCCATGCTAGTATTTTGTTTGACTAAAGTAAGTTCAACCTTCGGGATGCAGGAAAAAAGCTTCACTCATTTTCCTTTGGTTTCCCTAAGAGTAGTTGTGTTATGTGCTGATCTCTACAATTCACTTAAGTTTGTACTGAACTGAGCTGGATACAGCGAGAGAAACACTAAACTTTCTTTTACTACAGTCAGAGAGTCCTGGTCTCAAGAAGTCTGTGTCACTACTTTCTCTGAATACTCCAAACAGCAATCGCAAAAGGCGCCGTTTGAAAGAGACTCTTGCACAACTGACCAGAGAAACAGATGTGTCGCCATTCCCTCCTCGGAAACGCCCATCAGCTGAACATTCGCTTTCGATTGGGTCCTTGCTTGATATTTCTAACACTCCAGAGTCAAGCACTACCAATGGAGGTAGAGATTGAAACTTTCATTCAGACACACTTGCAATGTTTAAGAGCTCTCTGCGTACAAGTGATAGGGAAGTTGTACAAATTTTGCTACAGATCTGCTAAGTAATCCCAGGGTTTTGCCTTTTTGAAATATGTCAAAAGCAGAATTGGAGTGAGGAGTTCAGACAGAGGCCTGGCTGTCTCTTGTCATCACAGCATATTCATATCCAAAGGAAAACAAGGAAAAGATATATGGAGTTGATAAGTGTGAAGTACAGTGTTACTCCAAAATGCTTCAAATACTCTGCTGAAAATCTGCAGCAAATAAGCAATGTAGTTAAGAGTAAATTGTCTAAAAATACCTCTTTAGCAGGATACTTGGAGAAGGAGGGCAAGGATTCTTTGCTAAAGGAATTAAAGGGAAAAGAGCTGCAAAGCAAAATTGTAGATCTTTGAAACATTCTGTTGAGGTAACACTCTTTGTGCCAGAAAACCGTCATGTCTAAAACTTCTCAATTTAAGTCACCAACGTTTTTGAGATAATTGTCAAAGAGCTTTTAATATCTCTGCACATCTGGCTCTTGTGAAAGAGAGGAAACTGCAAAATTTTGGATAAGTCAAAAGCTAATAGCTGAGGTTTAAAAAACAAAAGTCTCCAGCTCAATCATAAAGAGGAGGTATCTGGAGTTACTACTGCTTTAAAAAGGCCCATGTATGCAAGTCAAATAAGAAATCTTAGTAAGGCACAACCTGTAAGTGATAATTTAGAAGGAACTGGAAAGATCAGCTTACTCTCAAAGACGAGCTTTCTTAGCTCATGCTAGTGCCTTTGTATGAAATTTTCTTCTGAGCCAACATCAGCAGACAGTTTCAGGAAAATGTGCTGTTTTGAAAACAACAGATAAGATACTTGTTTCATAGTAACTGACAGTAATGACCTTTGACATCAAAATGAGTGAGTACAGGTTTCCTGATGTCCAATACACAAGCAAGTATTTAAAACTAATAGACTGCTCCAGGTCCATCTTGGCTTTAGCCTTAAGAGAAATTACTTTCTTGTGTCTTCCCCCTTTCCTTCCCCATGGGATGAAGTGTAGGTGTTTCATGCAACAACTGATTTTAATAACTGGTTTTGAGATACATACTTAATGCAAGGATGGTAGGCAGCTGAAAGATAATCCTTTTCATGGCAAAGTGAAAGTAGAAAAGTACTTTGGTACATAGTGTATGTGTAAGTAATGTTCAGCACCTAATCCTCACTTCCTGTTAAACATAATAGGGTTAAATCATTGACCTGCCCATAAATGGCTTACTAGTTTCAGACTAATTTTGAGGAATAATGTTACTGTTGTTCTATAATAAGGCTTTCATAAAGTAAGCCATTTCCTAGAAGGAGCTCTGATAATTATAGAATAACCTACAGAATACTTTAAAAAAATCCTAAGATTTTTTTTTTTTTTTTTTTTTTTTTTTTTTTTTTTTTTCTGAAAAAGCTTTCTTAAGAATGATGATTTCTGTCCTCCCTCCCCACCCCTCATCTTTGAGGGTGAGTTTTTCTTTAGGGACTCTTGTAACAAAGTTCTATTTCTTTCTTTTGGGACTCTTGTAATAAAGTTCTCTTTCTTTCTTTTGGGAATATCTCTTCATCAGAAACACCAAAGTCCTCTGCAAGGCCTTCTAAAAATGCAACTCCTCTGGCACTAAAACAGTCTGCAAGATGGCAGGTTGCAAAGGAATTGTATCAGACAGAAAGTAACTATGTTGATATTCTAACAACAATCATTCAGGTAAGCTGATTTTTAAAGCAAGTACTGCTCAATTGTAGGCATTCAGTGTTTACATCAGTGATTATTTTCAGCCTGTAATCTGCAGGCTTTTGAGGTCTTGGGTACATTAAAGGTTTAAAAAAGATAACAAATTAATTTTATTTTTAAATAAATAAATTTATTACAGTGTCATGTAATTTTACTGACATATAAAAATGTTTACTATCTGTTAATAATAAAGGCTGAAAAATGCAATTTCTAAGCAATGGATTGCAGTTTGTATAGAAATTCCAAACCTCAGGAAAATAGAGTCTTCATCACTCAGATTTTTAAAATAGTGGTGAATAGAGAGATAGCAGGGGAAGAAGAGCCAACAGCTTACAGGGAAAGCTTAAGTTCTAGCAAGTTGTTTCCATTGCAGCTGATTTATCTACTTAAAGAGTGAGCTAAGATGTGTAGAAATGTAGATGAAAGGGGGTTTTGCTGTAATGCTGTATTGAACTCCATGTTTATACTTTGAAACCACTCCTCCATAACTCACTTTTGCTAAATGGGAGTATCTCAAGATTGTGACTGCAGGAAAGTATGATCTTGAGGGAAAATGTTGTTGCTTTCATAACTATGTCTAACACAATGTATGCTGATTAGGAGGGCATTAACTTTTTTGTCTAATTCAACAGTTATTTCAAGTTCCGTTGGAAAAGGAAGGACAACTTGGGGGACCAATCCTTGCACAAGAAGAGATTAAGACCATATTTGGCAGCATTCCAGATATTCTTGATGTGCACACTAAAATCAAGGCAAGCTGCAACTTCTCTCCTGCAGGGGAAGCATTGATACAGACCTTGAGTCTTTTCTGCACTCTTCTATTTCTATTTCTAGTTCTATTTGCAGGATAGGTGTAGGTTCATCCTGGTGCTGTTACATACTGTTCAACCTATGGAATTAAGTGCATATCCAAAGTACACTTTAAGTTTTAACACTTCTTTAAAAATATCTGAAGTCTGAGTATTGTGCCTGTAACTAATGTTACCATTCATGAGCTGTTTTCTCCCTTTCCTCTTTTAATACCTCTTCCTGTAGGAGGTTTTCTGTAAAAAAGGGCCAGTGGCATCAAATGGTACTCCCTCACAATGCTTATAACATACATGTTTCTATTAAAGCAATAAGCAAGAACTCTTAGAAGGATAGCTAAAATTATGGAATTAAAACTAGCAAACCACCCCTCCTCCCCAAAAAAAAACCCCAACCAAAAAAAAAACCCAAAACCCAACTAAACCCAAAACAAACTACAAAAACCCACAAATAAACTAAAGCCAAAAACAAACACACAAAAGAAAACAAATAAAACCAAAACCCAAGAAAACCAACAAAATAAAAATCA
Organism: Nestor notabilis; assembly: GCF_000696875.1. NCBI lineage: Eukaryota > Metazoa > Chordata > Aves > Psittaciformes > Psittacidae > Nestor > Nestor notabilis. The sequence continues at coordinate 31,447 of NW_009934134.1, read as the reverse complement.
GTGTTTTCCTGGGCTTTAGACATCTTCATATAAGGAGACTACTATCATTCAGCAGAAAAATAATCCTGCCTTAAATGGCTTTGAACCAACTGTCAGAAACTACCAGTTCATAAAACTGGCTCATGCTTCAACTTTTGAAGCAGCTAGGCTAGTACTAAGGCCTGATAAGAGCTGATTAGAATTTCCTATGAGATTATTTTCTCGAGTCTTTTTTTTATTTTATATTTTGATCTGGATTGCAAGCTCTCTCTGAAGACATGTCTAGGTGTCGCAATAGACTATGACTCAAGTGTTCCTCAAATACAAAGCTGTAAAATCTCCTTCAAATAGTGGCAAATGTCTTTTCTGGTCTGCATTTCACAGTAGGCTTTTAAAATAGAGGGACTTGCAGACTGGCTGTAACCGAGTGGGGTTTGTGTGTAGTTTTTATTTTGTGGGGTTGGTTTTGATTATTCTGGGGTTGGTGTTTTGTTTTTTTTTTTTTTTTTTTTTTTTTTTGATTTTTTTTTGGGGGGAGTGGAGTTTTTTGGTTGGGTGGTTTCTTTTTTGGTTTTTTTTTTTATTTCCCAACTGTTGGGATCCAGTCTAATTAATCGTGATATATATTGATATGTGCCTACTGAGATGAAAGTAGAGTATGCATGTCTATGTGTCAAATACGATTCACCTGCAGTATTCAGTGTAGATTAGAAAGTATTTAGGTTGCGTTTCCCTGAATCTTTGGTGTAATAAAATATGAGAAGTGGCAGCAACAAACCAATATTAATGATGAATCCTTTTCACTTAAGGTGAAGCCAGAACCTTCAGGTGTGACCTTCCGTCCCTGTTATTAGCTGGCAATGAATAAGCTTGATCCTTATTAAGCTGATACAGGCTTAACAGCTTGGTCTCACTTTCCTTGACACCCTGGTGCAGCAAGTGGGAGAAATCTATGCTAGTTCTATTTCAATCCTATTTTGTGGACTTACGAGTCCTGTATTAGTTGTGCACTCTTAATTAAAATTGGTTCAACGGTCTTCTGGATGGTTTATTTTTTTTTTTTTTTTTTTTTTTTTTTTTTTTTTTTATAATCCTGTGGGATACTTTCTATAGTGTGCTGGACAAAGCAGTGTCCTCTTGTTGCAGAGTTGTCTAGTGCTGATACACAGCCAGGTTCTGCTTGCATTCATTCAAAACTACATATTCAGTAAGCCGAAGGTCTTGTGCTTTCAGCTCTCAGTGGACTGTAGGGGCTTAATTTGAAACTGTACAGCTTTTAGGATTGCCTGTTTTGTTAGCATGGAAACACACAGCTAATTATATATGTTTGGCAGAACACTGATCCCATCTTACAGCTTTATGCAGTTCATTCTCATCTTATTTTCTCCCCCCATCCCTGCATGTATTCTAGGAAGACCTGGAAGATCTTATGATGAATTGGACTGAAAGCAAAAGTATTGGTGATATCATTCTTAAATATGTAAGTTTCCATTTTTTTTTTTTATTTTTTTTTTTAATGCATTAGTGCTATTATGAGCTATTACCTTGTCTTACAACCATTCCATTTGTAGGAGTTGGCAGTTACAAGCAAAGCACTACTGGGTGAGAAAGAACACTAACTTGAATCATTGTACTTTCTGTTTGGGCTTTTCACTTGAGATAGATGATGTACTCTGTATAGGTAATCAGTGTCAAATTTAAGAGTCTGTCCACTTGTATGAGGGGGTAAAACTCCAAATAGATACAGTTTGAGAACTGTAATTTGCAACAATATGGATGTGCTTTTACTCGGACATTAAAAGGTGCTCTTCCTGTAGCCTTAACTATCTGCTGCCTCTGAGCAATACTAAATAACTAGGAAAATAACTTTCCATGGAAACTTCTTGTGTTCTTCTTTCAAGACTTGAAATATATAAGGACTCCTTGTCTTTCCAAGTACAGAGAATGTGCAGATCAGGAAAGCTAGGTCTGGGACTTTAATGCATTTTAACATAAGTAGTCTGCTAAATATCTGCTAGGTATTGTGCTTCTGCTGACCTGGTCATTTTGAGGCAAATAGTGTTTGGCATTCAGAAGTTTTCAGTTTAAGGTATTGCTTCTGTTGGTTTAGTGCCTTTTAAAGGTGATTGCAGTAACTGGATAAAACATCTGTCTGAAATTTCCAAAGTTCTTGCCAAAAGCATCTTGCTAGGTGAGAATCTGCCTTATACTTGAGCTGCTCAGCATCTTCTAAGCTTGTCACTTGTGTAACTGATGTTTCTGAGAGCTGTTTGCGTTTAATCAGCAGCATTGAATCTTGAGCATCTTGCATGCAAAACTACCTTAACTTGTTCTGTGAACACATGTGGATTTACAACACAATTTTTATTATTCTTTATTGAAATGTACGTTTGAGCAGCTTTGTATGGCTCAGGGCATATGAACATGTGTGCAATGCTATGTAATATGTAAAGCAGAGCTGTAACAGTTGTTTCTTTTAGTCAAAAGACTTGTTGAAAACATACCCTCCATTTGTGAATTTCTTCGAAATGAGTAAGGAGACTATTACTAGATGTGAAAAACAGAAGCCAAGGTTTCATGCCTTCCTAAAGGTAAGTGTCTGCAGAACTAAGTCTGTGAGTAGAGCATGGAGACCATTACCAAGTAAGCTAGTTAATGCGGTAGATGGAAGAATGTGGAACTTTGGAAGTTTAGAGGAACATGAACATCTCTTGGTGAGACAGAAATAGGGCAGGATTGAAGTTCAGTTCCTCAAGCTCCTTGTAAGACTCTTAAGAGGTCAGAGTTCCTCCTCTGTTATACAGCGTTCAAGGTAGTTTAGTTATGTGTGTTTGTTGCAGGTAAAAATGCATTCTGCTTACTTTCTCACAAATATGTCTTCTCTTTTCTGTAAAGATAACTAGAGCTGCTGCTTTTTATTGGTGTCGTTCCCCCCCCCCGCCCCGTGTTTAAAAGACTTGTGTTTCTGAAATAGCTTTTAACTAGCTTTCGGCAGCTGTGGAGTTCCAGGGAGGTAGAATCTCTCAACTTCCTGTGACTAATGAATAGGAGTGTAACAGTGGAGATCTAACGGGAAGATAATCTTCAAAGACAGTTATCTGAAGATGAGTCTTAAGACTCTTGAGCTCTTCAGATAAAGGTCTGTAGTTGATTAATAGAGCAGCATCACTTTAACTCCTCTTCTGTACCCAACAAGTGTCTCTGTAATAGTAATCAAACTGACAGACTTGAGCTGCTGTTTTCTGAGGTACCAGCAATTATATCCAAGTATTGATATCTAAAAGATGGGGAATGAATAAGAGAATAGACCATCCCCCTTCCCACACCACATTAGCATCTGAAACTCCCAAAGACTTGAGGGGCTGATGATATGGACCTTGTGAAACTAGACATTTTGAGAACATAAATAGTATGATAAATACTATACAGATGTGAATGTGGGTTTTTTTTAACCCAGTATGTTATGACTATCTGTGGTAAGTGATCCTCAGATTTTTACTGCAGTGCTAGTTTCAAGGAAGACAATTTTTCTCCTGGTTTGGAATTCTGTGCATGTGTGTAAAAAGAAATAATTATTTCCTTTCTCCTCTTTCTTTTCCCCAGATAAATCAAGCTAAACCCGAATGTGGCCGCCAAAGTCTAGCTGAACTCCTTATCCGTCCTGTTCAAAGGCTGCCTAGTGTTGCTCTACTACTAAATGGTAATTTAGTGGGGTGGGGTTTTTTCTGTTGTGGTTTTTTTATTTTTTTATTTTTATTAGTTTGTCTGTGAAAGTGTTAAAACCAAGGTAATGTCAGTTTTTTGTCATAATTGGCAACTCCTTTTCTGGGAGGTAATCATGCTTAATGAGACCAGTTACTGAAGAAAGTGTACTTCTGGCTAGATTTCACTTGTTCATGTATTTGTTTGCAGGATACAGGTAGATGAAAAGTTTGCTCTGACAACAGTTTTGTCTCTTCAAATACAAATATAAACTGAGATTCAAATGCAGCTTGCGTAAACTAGAGAGCAGTTCATATTGACAAGGTTGACAACTTCATGTATTTCACCTGGTATCAGCCACTTGCTGTAATAATGAGTACATTAATAAAAATAAAACCTGCACCAACACCATTTGCTTCAGATAGAAAAAGACTTCTATGCTTCTCTCTGCACTTCAACAAATATAGCACATGGTCTTGTTGATTTTTTTGAATAGTTTGAGAGGCTTGGGTTTTTTTGGGGGGGTTGTGTTGTGAGGTTCTTTGTTGTGGTGTTTTTTTTTTTTTTTTTTTTTTTTTTTTTTTTCCTTTTCTTCTTCCTGAGATGCATGGACAACTGCTGCTCAGTCTACCTACCCACTTAATCAAGGCTGTTTGGACTCCAGGATAGCTGTGATTTCTTCAGTCCTCTTACCTGACTTGCAGTTTAAACTTGAATTTTTTGTATTTCTTTTCAGGCACTTGTAGTGTGTGGTTATGTTTTGGTTTTTTGGCTGTATGTTTGGGTTTTTTGGAGGTTTGGTGGTTTTTTTGGTGTTTTTTTTTTTTTGTTTTTGGTTTTTTTTTTTTTTTGTTTTTTTTTAGATTTTAATTTATTTTTTCTTAATTGTAGATATTAAGAAGCATACAGCAGAAGACAACCCAGATAAAGTAACTCTAGAAAAAGCTATTGAATCATTAAAGGAGGTGATGACGTAAGTGATGCTCATTTTATGAAACATACTGTTACACATTTAGATCTTTGTTCCTTTTAAATTGCTCTTTATATGTTGTTGCTGTAACTTTAGCCTCTGTGTAAGTATACATAATTGCTCGTGTCCTTCAGTCTCCCTTTGGCTGTTCCTCTGGCATTCTATGCTAGCGCTCTGTGGCATTGTAACCCAGCACTTCTACCTGAAGCTCTGCTGACTCCATGCCTTAGCATAAAGCTGAACCTCCTAAGTTCTCTGTTTTGTTCCAGCTCTTATTTCTATCTATTCCCCCTACAAAAGATATGTTTTGTCTTTAATTTTGACTTCTGTGCCTCCATCTATGGAAAGGACACGCTACTGGTGGAAGATTAGTTTCTCCTCCGGTCCTGTATTAGCTATTCATGGCACCATGCCATGGGTTAATTAGCTTAAAGTTGAAGTTGTTTAGACTGTAAATCTCAATTCTTTTGAAGTATAGTGTATGTCTCCAGCATTGAGACTGCCTGTATTAATTGGGTAAACGTTTTTCCAATTTTTAACAACAACTACTTTTAAATTGTAATTATTCTTGCATCTGCTTCTTGGTGAGCTGCAGTCCTGAATTGGGGGGTTAAAATGCAGGCTATAAAGAACTGCACTTGGTCGGTCTCTAATTCCAAATCTTATGGACAAGGAAGGGGTATTCTGTATTAACTGTATGGTGTGTCAACTACTGATAACATGACAAGAATATTCTATTTCTGAAGTTTCCTATGTGCTTAGCGTATGGTATTTGGATACTTGAATGAGCAAGAGTGGTTGATTTTTCTATTTTCCAGTGCTGCTGTGTAAACTAGATCTCTGAATGTTTAGCTTCATTATTTTTGGATGTTTTGAATACAGTGCATTCATTTGCTATTGCTTGATATCGAAGTTAAATATTATATGCTTTCCTCAGACATATTAATGAAGACAAAAGAAAAACAGAGGCACAGAGGCAGTTCTTTGATGTTGTCTATGAAGTTGATGGATGTCCAGTAAGTAATTTCTCTGAAGCTCCTAGACCTCTAAAATGACTGTGGACTGGCTTGCTCCCTTTGCAGAAGTATGTGAGGTTAAAATGCAATGGTGCTGGTTTAAATAAATTTCTAGTGTTAAGTTGTAAGCAAGCCCTTGAACTAAACGCTTAATGAGCTTTTTGCTTCTATCACTTAGGCCAATCTCTTGTCCTCTCACCGGAGTTTAGTTCAGCGTTTGGAAACTGTAGCACTTGGTGATGACCTCTGTGACAGGGGAGAACAGGTCACGCTCTTTCTATTTAATGATTGCTTAGAGGTAAGATGACTAGATAAGTATACCTGATGAACTGAGTTTTGTAAAAGGCTTGACACCTCATATGAACATAACAAAATTGAAAACCTTTGGAGCAGAATTTGAAGTTGTGGAAGGCCTTCCCATTAGCTATTGCATAAGCCAACACAAGTAGCTAGTCATTTCTGGATATTTGAGAGGTGTAAATGTAACCTTTATGTCTTGCAGCCAGATCAAAATTTAAAATCAGCTTAGTATGGTTAGAAACAAGTGTTTATCTGAATAGCACTTTGAGTAGTACCAGTGGATGAAAAAGTGCTGGACACCTTGGCTCAGCAGGATGTTTGTCCTTTAAAGGTTGAGTCATATTTAATGTGAGTAGGTAGTAGGCCTCTGGGGTAGGTCTGTCTGTGCTTAGACTACAAAAAAAAATAATTGCATATTAAATGACTTAGACTAAAAGTACATTAGGAAGAACTATGTGAGGGAAAAGTAGTCTAACTATGTTTTGGAGACCTATGTGGAGAAACAGAGGTTGTAAAGGGCACTTTATGATAGTACTTGTTACTGTCTACAGCAGTAAAAACACTGTCTTCATAGAAGACCAACTCTAAAATAATACAAAGTTAGTGCTGTCTTAAGCAGCACTTAGAGACAAAAGCCTGTTGATGTGACTGGTGATGAGCTCTTCCTGGGAGTCAGGTTGACTCAGCTTCCTCACTTCCTTTAAAGGAAGAAGAGGAAAATGAAAACACTTTCAATAAAGCTAAAAAGCTTGTCTCTTGTACAGCAACAAGCAACTGTAGATTGCTTGCTTAAAAGAACATGTAAGATGTGTTAATGTGAAGTAAAAACTGACTGACCAATGTCCACTGCAAAACCCACTTGATAGCTGCATGCACAAGCAACAGCCAGTAATACTTCTAGGACATGAAGCCTTTAGAAGACCTTGTAGGTTTCGAAGCACCCTTGCTTATTATGCAGGGTAGAACTGAAGTCTGTAATAAAAAATTACTTCCCCTCTTGATGCAAATGTATTGATACCAAGTAACAAATATTGCTGGGCCATTTGACCTATAGACAGTGAACAGTGAGATAAGCAAGTTCCCTAAAGATTTATGTGGTAAATAGAGTGTTTCTCTGTAGCAAGGCTTTCTGCGCCTTGCTGTATACTAGAAGGTAAAATAAAAGAAATCAATGGCAATAAACCCTCTTTTTACCTCTTTGTCTTCTATTGAACCACAGATAGCAAGGAAACGGCATAAAGTTATTGGTGCTTTCAAGAGTCCCCATGGCCACACAAGGCCTCCTGCATCTCTTAAGCATGTTGTTCTCATGCCTCTCTCCCAGATCAAGAAAGTCCTAGACATAAGGGAGACAGAAGGTCTGTATGTCTTGAAGTGCTGTGATAACTAATGTAAACTGTGGTTCAGAGTGTAAAGGATGAAGGTCGGGCTGTTGTGGGATAGAATGCTAAGGTATATTTCATATAATCATAGAATATCAGGTTGGAAAGGATCTTGAGGATCATCTTGGCAAAAGGACAGTCTAGCTCCCTGTCCAGCTCCCTGTCCCAGCTGAATCTTTAAAAGTATCCAAAGTTGGGGAACCCACCTCGTCCATAGGGAGATTATTCCAATGGCTGTTTGTTCTCATTGTATGAAACAATGTTGTATGGTATGTTAGGTATGTGATTCCAGTATAAGATTCTGTTTAAAGCGCTGTATGAGCTTGAGAATTCCTTGCATCGACAATTTTTGCCTTTTCAAGAATCACTGCAGGATGCTGAATTTGGCAGAACTACTAGATGGCATTAGCATAAGCCAACCAAATGATAGTGAGAATTAAACAGAGGAGTACACTTGACAGCTCTGGATTTACAAAACAAAACAAAAAACCCCCAAACTTCAGTCCAGACTGACCAGAGACGAATGCTGTTGCTGTGAAACCAGATCTTTGCTTAACTGTGTTGATAACGATGCTCAGGAGGAGCTGTGCTTAGCAACTTACAGATTTAGACGACTTAATTTCTCTGGCTGCTTTGCCATACTGAGACTGTAGAGATTTCACTGAAGTAATGCATTGCTACAGCAGCAGAACGCATGCTACTGTACTGTTCTAGCCTTGATAGTGACTTGAAGTCTGGTCAGATCAGTTTCTAAATCTATACCCTAAAAAACTAGATTTGATATTTCATTGTAGATGGTGGTATTCAAGTCATACTTGTTCTGCTTTATGTTCTCTGAAGCACCTGAACATGGAAACCCAATAGAAAATAGAAATAGCAAAGAGCATAGATAGTAAACATGGTGACTACCCACATGTTTTTAAAGGTACTTTAGGGTTTCTCTTTTAAGAATTCTTTTTAGATTACTGTGCAATACTTTGGGTCTTGGGAGATAGGAGCCATTTGTAAGCATACCATTTAATATCTGTGGAGATCTTTAGTATGTGCATCTTGGAGAGGTCAGCTACTCTCTCGTATATGCACACTTTTGGGATTGCTTGTCCGGTGCTGCTTTTCTGAGTTGGCGGTGGGTTGTTTTTCCTTTCTCTCTTAGCTGTTTAGTGTGCTTCAGCCGTGTCTGCTATAAAGGAGAAAGTCCTGGTTTCAGCAATAGATTATTTTTATGCTATCAAGTGAGCAATCTTTGTCAAGTTTAAACAGTAAAACTGTTGTAACTTGACTATTTTAATGGGTTATGTATAGTATCTAATGTCTTTGCCTTTTCCTGCTTTACAAAATAGGGTAACTGTTCTTTTCTTTGATCTCTGTTCATAAAGAAGTATCTGTCCAACATTTCATGAGTTAGAGAATGAAATTGATACTTACTGCTATATACAGTAAAGATGGAGTAGTCTGCAGACTATTGTGTGCAGATTATTTGGTAAATAAATAACTGTTGCATAAATGGCTGATCGCAGCCTCTTGGTGGAGGGTGGATACAGAAATCTAGCAAGTGATGCAACAGCTATCATGTAAATAAAGGTAAAATCCTTGCACCAAATCATGTTGTACCTAACTAGCTGCTGGCAGATGGAGGCTTAGCTCTTCTGAAGTTTTTCCCTCCCTGAATTGTAAGAAAAAATGGTTATTCTGTGTCTTAATTCCTTGCCTCTTTCTTATGAACTATAGATTGCCATAAAGCTTTTGCCTTAGTTGTGCGGCCACCAACAGAACTCAATAACAAGCTACTCAGTTTCCAGATGACAACTGAAGAACCTCCTAAAGAAGATTGGTTGAAGATGTTGTGTCGGCACGTGGCTAATACTATTTGTAAAGCAGATGCAGTAAGTACTCCGGAACCATGTTGCTGATTGGAAACGTTTTCCTCTTTGGGTTGAAGCAAATAAAGCTAAAGAACTTGTTAATAGTGGACATGCTTGAGGTGAAATAGAGCAGAAAATATTTGTGCTAGCACATCTGCAAGGGAGTGGCTAAAAGGTAGAAAAATAAACAGCCTGGAAGTTAGCTTCTACAGAAGATAATTACTTAAATCAAGAATCATGTCCTTCCCCCATCACAAATTAGTTATAAATAATTTAAACTTTGCACTGTAGACCTAAACAGAATTGTCTTCAGCTCGCTTGTTTCACAGCTATGTTTCAATCAGTGGTCCCAGCATTATGATTCTATATGTTTTGCTTTAACTGTATTAGGTTGAAATCTTTGTTCTATACCTTATCTGCATGGGCACTATAATGTGAGAGATACGAAGTGTCTTCCTCCTATAGACAGAAACCTACCACCTTAAAACAAGAAAATAAATAAAACAACAAATTAAAAAGGCACCAGTCTTACATTTTTAGAAGTCCAGAGTGTGGGCTTTCCACAGCTAGAAAACTAATTTGAAGAGTAGCTCCTCTCCAATTATGGCAAAAGATGGCAGCTAATGTTTTAATTGTGTAAGAGTATATCCATATCAGTCATCTAAATTTGCTGAAAATATGCACAGACTACTTAAAGCTGAAACAACTTTGCTGAGGCATATTTTATGTTCTGCATTGTACTCTTACTGTACAATATTTGGTTGCCTGATTTTTTAAAAACATGCTTGTTTTGGAAGAGGTAAGTAAGTAATCAGAATATCATCTTAGTTTTATTTTGCTTGACTTATCATAGAATCATTTAGGTTGGAAAATATCTTTAAGATTGAGTCTGGACTTATTCATAAGAAACTTGGATTTGTGCTTTTCCTTCCTTTTTAGGTACTCAGTACGAAAGGTACTGATTCAAAATGTTAATTTACTTAAATCTGTCTGTTGCGTATCTTCAGTCTCTCGTGTTATGTATAACACAAGGATAGAAAAATGTTGTGGTTTTTTAATAGAAATTCAATCTTTGTGTAATAAATGTATCATTCCCCCTTGTGCCAGGACATTTAGAATCGTATGCTGACAGAGTGTAACCCACTATGCTGAAACCCATTAGTTATAATTTCTGTAATTACTGCTTTGTGCCAGCTACGTAATACTTTTTTCTTCCTGATTTAAATGTCAAATTGAGCTTCAATTTCAGCACGCTTCTCCTTTTCCCTGGTTTTCAAGAACTCTAGTGTCATGTGAGAATGAGATACCGTTGACTTTGCCACATGGTGGCAGTAAAGGCTTTAACTACCCTTTGTTGGACGCTAGGAATAGCCATACAGCTTGCTCTCTGGTGTCCTTCTGATCCCCCCCGCCCCCTTTCCAAAACTTTGAGGGCTTTAGGTATAAACTCTGTGCGTTCTCAAAATAAAACCCCAAAACAGCAAAATCCCCACCCCAGCAATTTCTCACTCCCATGCATCTGCTCTTTCCTTTCCCCCCATACCCCCCTGTTTTATAAGTAATTATCCAGAGATTGCTTTGCACATGCTAGACTTTAAGAATGAGGTATGAGGGGACAAAACAAACAAACCTTGTGGCTATTCTGAAATATCTGTTGGGCGTGAGCTGAAAGACTTACCTTTAGCTGTCAAACACGAAGTCTGTCAAGGTTTCACTTTAGAAGACTGCTAGATGTGTTAGTGAAACAGAGATATGTATCCCATGAAACTCGCTAGGTGTACTTCAGAACTAGTGCCTTTACTTTGGTCAACCCTGAACTTGAAACTGAATCAAACCAACCAAATGTAAAACTACTGATGAAGTGGTTTCTTAAGCTGATTGAGCTAGCAGTTAATCTCATGAAATTGCATAAGGTACATAACTGCTTAACTGTATGTTAGGAGTTAAATATGGTAAATAAAACCTCTAAACATGATCTAATGAACTGGAGAATATTTTCACAAGTGCTGATATTTGTTTGACCATTACTTAAGACTATTTTTGTCTATAGGAAAATCTTATTTATACTGTTGATCCTGACTCAGTTGAAGTAAATACTAAGGATATGGACAGTACTTTAAGCAGAGCATCCAGGGCAATAAAGAAAACATCAAAAAAGGTAAGATACTACAAAGATAGTGCTTTACAGTAAACCCCATTTTAGTCGGGGAATTGTGCTAGTATTCCTGTTTCAGGTGTTTTGTAGTACTTACAGTAGTGACAAGACAAACTTAATCTGAACTAAAGCTCTTAAGTGTAAGCTCCTTAAAGGTGGGAAGTGCCTGAGGTTTTGACCGAGTAGTTTTGGATATAGTCTTAAGTATTATGGTTGTAAGTATTATGAAGTCGTTTTTGGAGTCTGTTGTGGAACATACTTTGTTTAATATTTTTGAATCTTTTAAATATGTTACGAAAAGTCCCCCAACTCTCAGCTCTAACTGTTTTCAGTATGTTGAATGGAGTTTTAAAGCTGCATGCAATTATCTAAATTCAAAAACCTTCAGAAGTAGGATGGATGTAGTGTGTGTGTGTGTGTGTGTGTGTCTCCTGGTAATAAAACAGACTTTGAAATAGCAAGGAAGTTAAGTGCTGGACACTGCTGTCTGCCAGTGTATGCTCTGTCTTTGGGTATGGCTTACCTGCTTTCAACTAATGGACTGAGGAACTGTGCCCTATTCCTCTAAGAAGATCTGGCTGGGAGGCAGGAAGAAGGCTGCTGGTCTGCTCTGTCATGTTATCTGCACAGTGGGTTTGATTCTGCTGAAGTCTGTGGCATGTGAGAAGGGGTGCAGCAAGGAAGAATATGTTCCCTATTCTCAGCAGCCTTGTAGCAAGCTTAGCATGTTCAAGCTGATGAGACAGTTTCTCAGAGAAAACTGTAGAGGCTGCTGTAGCATGGAAGCTGCTGAAGACTAAATTGAGAGCAATGTCAGAGAGGGGGGGCTGACTTTGCAGAACCCAGGGAATGTGCGGAAGCACAGTTGACTAGACCTTGTTTTGACTTCTTCCTGGACCTCTGCTCTCTGCATCCCACCCACCCCCCTACATATTTTCTTCGTATGTGTACAGTGAGAAGAGCAGCGGTGATGGGGAGCCTTAGAAGTCAGATCACCCTATGGGGGGGTGGTGGTGTTTAGCTAGTTTTGATAGAGTCATATTAACATTTGACACATGTCCTACAGATGTTCTGAATTTGAACAGTAGCCTATATTGTAGTAGTTATTGCAGCTTGATTTTTTTTTTGTCAGTGTATAACTGCTTGTCAAACTCCTCAGGTTACAAGAGCATTTTCTTTCTCAAAAACACCAAAGAGAGCTCTTCGAAGGGCTTTAATGTCACATAGTGCAACAGAAGGAAGAAGTCCCAGTTCAGCTAATGAGAGTTTTATAGGCAGCCGACTGACTAGTACATCGTCACTAGCGGTAAGTGATTTGGCTGCGCAGGCCAAATAAGTAGCTTTTTAAAGATCACAGTTATTTTAGTGCCTGGTGCTGATCTTAATTTAACAATTTCAAGATCCACAGTGGAAAATTTTATTTTTAACTACATTCATAGACATGTTATTTTCTGAGAAAGAGTTGGTTAATGAGAAGATTTACTGTCTGAAAATGTGGAAAATTCTGCTGTATGTACTAGAAACTAAGAGTCACTTTGTACAACTAAGTTTGGGGAAAAAAAATCAAACTAACTTCTTTTGCCAGAGATAGAATATGTATCCTCTTCTGAGTGAGAAACTTCTTACACATTTATGTTGGTTCATGCTTTCGGTTTTTGGACAATACATACAAATGTGGTATACACTCCTGAATAGTACAGTGGAAGTATCAGTGAAAGTAGTGAGATGATAGACATCCTGTGAAACAAACAGGGAAGGAAGTATAGAGAAATACAGATGCTGCAGCTTGAGAGTTTTTAAAAAGGCAATTGAATTATCTCCTTAGACACATTTAAGAAAATTTGGTAAAATAACATTTTGTTCTACATAGTGCAACTCTTCTGCTGTGCTGGCTACCTACTGCAGATTTCTTCTGCTACATTAAGTCAGACTCAATTTCTTAGTACAGTCTAGTAAAGCAGACTAGATTTGGAGGAATTTTTTTCATCATCTTTGCTTTTATTGTAGTGTTTGAGTAGATCTGTATGCTGAGTAAACATCTACTTTAAAGCCTGTGGTTTGTAGGAGAGAAGGCCAACAAGAGGATCTCCTGTGCATCTTTCCACTACTGCCTGATGTGTCAGTACCTTAATATAGAGATAATCCAGTATGTTTGAGCCGCCACTAAATCGTATGACAGAAAGATATTGCCCTGCTCTCCCACATGAGTTAGGCATGAGAAAATATGAATTAATGAGGGAGGAAGTAATCACAGTGGACTCCCTTGCTTTAGTACAAATAAAAAAATCTACCAGTGTGGCTATACCGCAGTTCTCTGTAAAGAGTTTCTTGCTTCAGTTAGGATAGCTCCAACAATTGCTTTCAAATTCTAATATTCTGTCTTCACTTTGATATAGCACAGTGTCTCAGTTCTCATGAAAATACAAGTGTCCTGGGTTCAGCTACAGCAGTCATTTTTTCTCCTTCTTAGTAGCTGGGGCAGGGCTGTGTTTTTGACTTTCAGTCTGGGAACAATGCTGAACACCGATGTTTTTAGTTGTTGCTCAGTAATATTTACTCTGACCAAGGACTTTCTCAGTCTCATCCTCTGCCAGAAAGATGGGGAAGCCAGGAGGAAGCAGAGGCAGGACACCTGACCCAAACTGGCCAAAGGGGTATTCCATACCACAGCACGTCATGCCCAGTATAGAAACTGGGGGGAGTTACCCGGAAGGCCCAGATCGCTGCTCGGGTCGGGCTGGGTATCGGTCGGCGGGTGGTGACCGGTTGTGTCCTCTCCCCTTGTTATTTCCCTTATCATTATTATTGGTAGCTGTAGTGGTTTGTATTATACCTTAGTTACTGGAGAGCTGTTATCTCAACCCGTGGGAGTTACATTCCTCCAATTCTGCTCCTCATCCCTCCGGGAGCGGGGGGGGTGTGAGGGAGCGGCTGCGTGGTTCCAAGTTGCCGGCTGGGCTTGAACCACGACAACAAGTCATGCTTGCCTCTGTGTGTGTGTCTATCCCTTACAAAAATACTTTTTTCAACAAAGCAATAGGAATTCAGAGTAATAGAAACTATTTTCCTGATTCAAATTTCTCCCAGAGTTCTTGGACCTCTGAGGTAGTACGATGCAGATTGGCAGCAGATCATATGCTGTGTGTGATGTCATGTGTGGTTTGGGTTTTTTTGTGCATACTTTAATTTTTTTAACATTATTTTTTTGTTTACCAATCCCACGCACCACTGAACTTGCATAAAGCCTTTTTGGTTGAATTGTAAGGTTGAGGGGAAAAGCGATGTTTGGATTCTAGCCACTCAAGTTTGGATACCAGTGCAGTCCTTGAGCAGGAAACTAAAGCTGCAGGAAACCTGTCTGAGTCAAAACTGTTATTCAGGCATTGTTTTATTTAAGTAAAATCCTGGCCTGTACTTACGTGGGGATTTTTTGGTGTAGAAAAATTATACAGTAAAAATATCGATAAAGCTTAGAAGCTTGGAGTTTTTCTTGTTTGGACTAACTCTTGAACCCCTTCCTAATTGTAGATTGCTTGTTCAACTTCTGAGTGCAGCCTAAATGGATCTGTCAAATGTGCTGTTAATGTTCATTGCTCTAATTTTGTTGAATGGAGCTCTCAAAATTCCAGGCCTCTACCTGTGCTGTGTCCTGGTGCCAAAAAATTCTGTACATCAAATCCTGACTGTTAATGTCCGTCTTGCATGAAGTGAGCAACAAATCTTGGTTTCTCTAAACTATGACAGCATGGTACAACTGTATACAACCCTAGAATCCACAAAGTCTTGTAAATGGTGTTGGGTTTTTCTTTGACTTGTTCTAGTGCATGGGGTTGGAGTCAACACTTATGCTTGGTCTAGTTCTGTTTCTGGGTACAAAGGTAATTCTTTCACAAATCCTTTTAATGCTTTGACTTTTTTTTTTTTTTTCTTAATTTCTATACAACTGAATTGCTTAGTGTTTCAGTTCAGTTATCCAAGTGGCAGTGTAGCCCACTGGCCAGAGTTCTGAGGACTTTAATAATTTGGTTTCAGGAAGTCTCAAGCAGCTAGTTTTACCTATGGTTTTATAGGCTTCCCCTCCCCTCCCCCATCTGTAAGTAGAAAAAAGTATCCTGCATGAAATACTTCGGAGTCTAGTAAGAGCTGCTATATAAAGGGGAGTTTAGGATTTAATTTTCAAATGTTGCCTGTGACTATGAATAGATGTGCTATGAAGAGGCACAAGTGGTTATATCCTTACCTGGTCAAAATATTCCTATTTAGTAGATTCTTAAAGCGTGCAGGTGTACCAAGCTGTTGAACTACCATGCTGAAAAGCTTGGCTCTGCCTAATGAGCAACAGAAGACTACTTGTGAAAGTATCTTGAGGTCTAATGTAAAAAGAATTTAAAATCTCGCCGATCCAAAGAGGTTAACTTTTAGTGCTACACATTGATGTGTTTGGTTTCTCTGTAATTTTAAGTCCCAGAAACAGCCTTTGCTTCTAGCATCAGAAAAGTAAGGTTTTTGCCCATCCAGGTGCAGCTAAAGCAAGCTTTCACAAATCATTGTGATTTCTACTGCCTTCTGTAGCCAAGAAGGCATGTGTTCAGCATCTAATTTGGGGTTCAAACCTGGGAAGAATACAGAAAGTTGTAGGCTCTGAAGAGAGCTCCACTTCTCTAAGAAATCCTCATCATGTATCTTGCCTTCAATTTGGAAGGAGATTACTATTGCAAAAAGTGTGTGCAAGATGTATGCGAACACTCCTCGAAAACATGTTCTTGCTTTCTGAATCTCTCAAGACCAGTAACAAGAAAAAAAAAGCTTGCTTCTGCAATTTAAAAAAAAAATATTCATTCTACTCATTTGGTGCTGTTTATCTTCTCTGTTTGAAATCTAGAGATGCTGAATCATTAATTTCAAAAGCTGCCAATCTGAAGTATCTTCTGTACTGTTACATTCCTTATACTGTGTATCAGAGAAATGACCACTGCACTGTTGATACTGGTTAATAAATGATCAAATAACTTTTTTCTTTTTCTTTTTTTTTTCCCCAACAGGGTATTCCTTCTCCTTCCTTGGTCAGTCTTCCCTCAATCTTTGAAAAAAGGAGCCATACATTAAGTCGATCAACAACCCACTTGATATGAAGCAGGTTTCTAATACAGTGCTGTATTGTAGTGAATGACTAGCAGCTTGGCTGTTCAAATGACCTGTTACTGTCATTAATGGTACCTTAGTCATTAGCACTTAGCAATGATTAGCAAAATGTTAGATAACACTAATCACAAGGGATTTTTTAGTTATATCGAAGCAGATCAGCTAATCAGTGGAATAAGTAACTTGGTCTTCATTTAAGACACAGTATTCCCTTGCAGAAATTTATTTTCTCATGAACATAGTGGAAGCATTTTCTTCTGTGGAAATTTTCCCCTCTAGGCAATAAACTTTTTTCAGATTTTGAAATTAAGATGATGTTCAGATAACTTATAGCTAGTTTGAATGGCTTTGATACTCGCCTAACTTCATCAGTTGGCAGAGCACTCTAATGTTTGGATTGTTAATTTCTTAAATCGAGGTGCATTATGAAGTACCTGACCTGTCAAGTATGACAGTTAACCTGTTGTGCAGCTGCTTATTCCTGATATTTTATAAAGGAAGTTGTTTGTAAAGAAATACAATTGAGCTTCTGTGTTTATGGTCTTCTGCAGTCTCACTGTAACACAGTGGTACATTATGTGCATTTATTTGAACAGTAAGTTTAAAGGCTGTGACTAGCTTCCACCACCAAAAATTATCAATTGAATTCTTTTGAATTTCTTTGGAGTGAAAGTTTGAGGAAAATAATTTTACTCCCTTTCAGTAGGGTTGTTAAACCCCCCCAATCCTACATCTTCCACATACTTGATTAAGAAATCATTATTTAATGCATGGGAATAGTGGTATGACGTCGTAACCCGAGGGCCCTATTTTGATGTGTCAAATTTTGAGTGTAGTTCTCCAAGGCTTTTTATGTGGCTTTCTCGTGTATTTGTGCCTTCCTTCAAAACTACATGTTCATTCTTTCATCTCTGAACACTTAGTTTGATGCAATGCTATCTCAGGAACTATCTAAATATGTATATTTCTGCATTTCATTAATAGTTTAACTGTCACTCTGTATTAGTAGGAGTTCTCAACTTATGGTTCCTTTTTAACCACCAGTGTCTTGTCTTATGTCTGTATGTAACTAGTGATACTTCTCTATGTGTCAGACTTAACTGGTTTTTATATCTCTTTTTGCCAATTCAATCCATGTAAATAAACTGTTTAAAATAATACTGCTTATGGCTTTGCCTAACAGGCTTTTATGAGAGTCTACTTTTGTCTTTTTACAGAAAGAGTTGTGTTGGGCTCCAGCCTGCAGATGTACTCTGATTATCTATGTAGCTATTACGAATGAAGTATGCAACTTGGTAGGCTTGAATCTGCCAGAACCAAACTTTTTTTTTTTTCTTTTTAATATATTCACTATCTTCCCATCTTCCCCTGGATAAATGTATCCAGGGGGTTTTTGTCGTTACCCATTCAAAAGAAACATCTGACCTAAATATGCACTGACATTTACACAATAAAGTGGCTCTAGGAAATAAACTATTCAATAAATACTGCTAAAAAAACCCAACAGTTTTGGGGTTCTTTTGGTTGTTTTTTTGGATGGGCATCTCCAACCTGGTAAACTTCATGCAAACTTACAATAATGTCAGCCTATCATACCTCTGCTTTTCTTGAATTTCCAGATTATTTGTATTTAGCTTCCACACAGTTTACTTACACTCAAAACAATTGAACTTCTACTGCTTACTGTGTTGCCTAGTCTTGGTATTACCACTACTGCACAGCTCTGCTAAATTAATGGAAAATGATTTTTCAGGGGGCTGCATCCTACTGCTTGTACTTTGGTGCATGTAACTTTCTAATAGAAGAACTAGTTCAGTCTTGCTAACACTTGAAGGAAAAGGATGAGGAAGACTCTGCCTCCAGTGTGACTTTAACTCTCCTGCATTCTGGATGCATTATTCTCTTAACTTGTGATGTCAAGTTTTACCATGAGGCTCCTATTTTTATTAAAAAGTGCACAGTTTAAAAAAAAATATCTTATCCTAGGACTAAGAGAAAATGGCAGCTCAGTCTCCTTGTCATTAAATGAGATGTCATAAAATGGACAATGTAGTCATTACTTTGTTTACTGCTCTTTGATGGTGCTCTAAGGTGATGTTCTGTAGCAACAGTTCACTGAAGGTGTGCTTTATCCCAGACTGGTGAGATGATGCACCAGCACTACGTACTGTTGGATTGTACGGAAGCCCTTAACTGCTTTGTAGATGTTGACCGTTTTGGTGAGATAGAGAGAAGGGAGAACAGTGAAATTTTGGGTTAAAATAACAAGCTAATAGATAGTAATTACACTGATGTGCTCATTTGATAACTTAATGACAGTTCTTAATCTAATTAGCTAGAGCATTGTAGCAAATCTTTTGGATACTGGAGAAAATACTAGGAATCATCTGACCCATTCAGTAAGGCAGTATCTTGCATGACAGTATTACAACCCTATGGAGACAGGCTCAGAAAGCTGGGCTTCTTCAGCCTGGAGAAGAGAATACTCCAGGGAGATCTTCTAACAGCTTTCTACCACCTAAAGGAGGCCTACAAGAAAGCTGTAGAGGGGCTTTTTAAGGGGCATGTAGTGATAGTACAAGGAGAAATGGCTTAAAACTGAAAGAGGGGGGATTTAATAAGATAAGGAAGTTCTTCGTGGTGAGGTGCTGGAACAAGTTTCCCAGAGAAGCTTTGGCTGCCCCATTCCTGGAAGTGTTCAAGGCCAGGTTTGATGGGTCTAGTGGAAGGTGTCCCTGTTCCATGGGCTGGTACTAGATGAGTTTTAAGGTCCCTTCCACCCCCAACCATTCCATGATTCTGCAATGCTTTAAGGAACAAACAGGGATAAAAGGGATGTCTGTTTCTAACCTGGCTCTCATTCACTTAACACTGTGCTGCAGAGTGAGCCAGCACACATGTGGCATACAAGAGTTTTCATTCAGAAAGGCTGGAACTCTCCAAAAAGCAGATTGAAAAATAATCATTGTTTAAAAGGCAACCTTCTCGTAGGCTGTACAAAACCAAATAGTTCAATGAGCTCGTGTTCTTTGCTACAGGAATCCTTACTCTTAACCATTGTCCTAAACTGATGCCTCTTAAAGTTGAAAAACAGGGAAGGGTCTTCCTATGGGTGGGTGTTAGGTGAGGATGTCTCACTGTTCTGATCCAAAATTTCCAGGAGAATGCAGTTTTCTAGCAGTGTGCTTGCCTGCTTCTCTTGTTAGCCATATGTATCTTGTGGTTCTGGATAGTAATGCTCCAAGAAGAAAATTCCTGTGAGCTGGAATTAGTGTTGTAAGTACATTGTGATGGAATTTAAATATGACCTTCAACATTTGGAGAAAATTACGTATTGTGGTACCAACCTATCTTTGTTACTAGTTGAAATGCAGAATAGTGCTTGGAAGTTTGTACTACAAAGAGCGTGTAAGGAGCCTGTGTAGCTCTCGGGTGGTAGTTTGTAGGGAATGCATAGACTAAAGCTCGTGAGGCAAGGTGATACATAAGGAAGCAATAGTTTGCTTGCTTGCTTAAAAAAAAACCCACAAGAATCCCCACTGAGATGTTAAAGATGTTGGCAGCTGGCCAAGAGACCGTAGGAAGTTGAACTCAGGATGGAGCTGAACTCTTCTTTTGTTGATATCTGAATCATGTGAACTTCCTTACATAGCTCAGTCTGGGCTTGAGCGGTGCAGCCATTCACAAACCTACACCTAGAATTCATAAACATACACTCACAGCAAGCTAGTGAGGCATTTATGGTCTAAAATGATTAACCTTTTGTAGGTTTTTGTTCAAAAAGAAAAGGTGGAGAGATAATAGCTGCTTGAGAGCACCTGATTGTGAATCTGTTGTAGATTCAACAGGACGGCTTGACCCGTATTTTGCAGAAAAAATAGTCGCTGTTTCAAAAATAGGAACTGAAAACTCCACAGTGAGATAGATGTTTACAACCTCTGAAAGCCAGCCATCAGAGACAAAACAGGGGCTAGCTAGAATGTACTTTAAAAACACAAAAGCTGTAGGGAGCTTAGAATGTTGGCTTAGTGCTCTATACAACTGACATTACAAGGGTGAATTGGTGCCATGTTCTTTGCCTTGGGACCAGTTTTAAGTGCAGAGCCAGAAACCTGCTCTCTCCCGTCAGTAATGAAAGCTAAAATGGAAGGAAGAACGCCATGAAAACAAACTAATTAAACATGTAGTGAAATAGATGTTACACTGTCAGACGTTAGGCAAACAAAAGTCATTTTTAGATAAGAACATTACCACTATTCAGGGCTGAATTTTCAGCTGGCACAATGTATTGTCAGCTTCTAGCAAATGCAACCATGCATTTGTATGCCTAATTTAGGCAGTTAGAAGTGCAATTACCACCCTACCTGCAAATTGTAATTAGTTTAAGCTGTCTTGGTGCCTTTATCAGCTGATCCATATACTGGCACTATAAGTATAGAGCCTGGCTATAGTGGGAGCTACCCTCTACTGTTGAATTAAGCTGTTATATCTGTAAATACGTATGTGTATGAAATAGTGAAAAAGAAAAAGGTACTAACAAAGAGATGTGAAGCATCCTTTTATTTTTTACCTTGCATAGTGAAGCCTGGTGCCAGTTACTGGTGAAATTAAGCAGTCAAAGTTCTGCTACTTATATTGATATGGGTAAAAAGAGAACATCTGTGCCCCTTTCTCCCCCTCTCCCTCTAGCACCTCAGTTTCTTTGAGGACTGAGGAAGAAAGATGTGGCTGTTGGCCTAAGGCTGGAAAGCCCAGCTTTGCTGCTCAGCTTACCAGGAGTACTGTACAGCCCATCCTATTTTGGGGGAAGTAAAATCTTGTGCCTACTGAAGACCAGAAGCAGGCTTCATTCTGCTTCACTAGCTCAGGTATCTGGGAAGATCGGGTAAAGGGTGACTTTTTGCACTTCAACCACCTCCTTCTTCATCCAAAGATCAAGGAAATGCAGCAGCCTGGTAAGCACGCTATCAATTCATTAATGGATTCTTTAAAATGGGATTGACTGAAATACAAATTGTGTTATCTGAGCTCTTAGAGATTTTGTTTCATGTACAATTAAAATGGTAATATTTATTTGTCAGATAGTTTGGAGACACTTCCTCTCTCACAAACTCAACTTTGGTCTTTACCCAAACAGTCAGTAATTCATTGATGTGTTGGATTGTAAGCTCCTACGTGCTTTCTGCTACTCTGTGATGGCGAAGATGATACTTCAGTAGTTTCTCCAATGTTTTGGCCTGGAGGGAATGTAAATATAAGCATAAATTATTTTGAAAATGTGCCTTTTTTTCTGTGTTTTAATGGCTTGTGCATTAGAGTTGGTATGGCTGACAAATCAGCACTCATTGCTAATTAAAAAGCTGAATATAATAAGGAGTTTCACACTTCCATTTCTTTCTCAGATTGAAACCCTATCTGTATGAGTGAGTGCTAGTAAAGCTCTAATGGATACAGTCTAATTACTTGCCATTTTTGCTTTGACTTAACAGTTCATGACTTACGGTAACTCTGACTGACAGATCATTGCTGATTACTAATTAAATGGCAGAATTTGGTTTTATGCACCTCCAGCTTTTACCTCCACAAGAAGTGACACTTCATATCTGAACAACAAAAAAAAAAGCTTTCTCTCTGCTTAGTTGTCGCTATGTAAAAGCCGGTGGTCTCATCCCTCTGGAAAACAACATTTCTTAGGGCATGTTTACTGACAGTGGTGGATAAATATATTTAAAAAATAAAGTTACTGCTGTGTTGCTTATAAGGGAGGATTTGGAGAGAAGCTGTTCAAGGCAGCTGTGCTGGTTAATTTTCTGGTAGCTGGTAGCAATGTTTTGGATTTGTGCTGAAGCAGTGCTGATAATTCAGGGATGTTTTAGTTACTACTAAGCAGTGCTTGCACAGAGTCAAGGTCTTTGCTGCTCCTTGCACCCCCTCACCAGTGAGCAGGCTGAGGGTGCACAAGGAGTTGGGAGGGGACACAGCTGACCCCAACTGACCCAAGAGATATTCCATACCATATGATGTCATGCTCAGCATGTAAAGCTGGGAAAGAAGGAGGAAAGGAGGGAGATTTGGAGCGGTTGTGTTTGTCTTCCGAAGTCACCACTGAGTGTGATGGAGCCCTGCTGTACTGGGAATGGCTGAACATCTTCCTGACCATGGGAAGTGGTGAATGAATTCCTTGGTTTGTTTTGCTTGTGCGTGGCTTTTGCTCTACCTGTTAAACTGTCCTTATCTCAACCCATGAGTTTTCTCACTTCTACTCTTCTAGTTCTCTCCCCTCTCCCACTGGGGAGAAGCGACAGAGCAGCTGTGCAGGGCTTAGTTTCCAGCTGGGGTTAAACCACAACAGCAGCAGAACTCAACATGTTTCCTGGCACTCTCATTCTTTTACAGATTGCCACAGCCCTCACTTAGTGAGCGCAAAGAACAGTAAGATATTTCGTCCTTTATCTTTGGGAGGGGACGGTTCATTCTGTGCCATAGGCGCTCCCTAGGTCACCTAGACAATAGATGGAATGGGTTGTCTGTCTTTTTCTTCATTTGCCTCTTCTATTCAACATACCCAGAATTTAATCTGGTTCTGGACAGCAATACTACTCTCCTAATTCATGATATATTTCAATTTGTGGTAGTGATCCATAGAAACAAGCTGTTGAGGTTGGAGTTCTCATGCTGCTGCTGCTGATGTCCCTGTAGTGCTGAATGGCAGTGGCTAAAGTTATGGACAGTTGGTAAATGGTGTAATTGCTGTAACTTTTGCCACTAAATATGCAGAAACATTCAGTTCAATTCCAAACTTTAAATCAAGAATAAGAGCTCATTAAAATTGCTACAGATTTTTTCAAATCAACATTTTGAAGATATTGCAGTCTGGTTAACTTTTCTTTGTGCTGATTTCACTGAAATTGTTACAAAACCACAGCAAAACTTTTGTCCTAAAAAGAATGACTGCTCCTCTGAAAAGAAATTATGCTTCTCTAACCAATTTCAGTTTGTGAGCATGCCTCTAAGCGTGTGAATATTTCAATGCATAGTTTGTAAAAATCCATCAGAGAGAATGCTCAGGAGCAAGGGTCAAAAGAAATGGTATGTTACTTGAGATCCCATATATCAAAAAGCACAGTGTAAAAATCCTTGGCATACAGGTGATCTTAATGGTCCCTTCTGGACTTAAAATGTATTATAGAGCAAAACCATGAAGTCATTTTTGTAATTTAAATCTTTATCTTTTCTTTGTTAGTAATTCTTCCTGTCTGAATATCACCTTAAGCAAAATAGAGATTATATTATTACTGTGATATAATAAAAAAGACTCTGCATTATTGGGGTCAATACTTGTAATAAATGTAAAATTTGGTGTTCTAATGGGTAGCAGAAAGGTCGCTTTCTCTTTTCTCCCACTTCTTCCATCCAGAGTATTTAATATCATTGCTATTAATAGCAACTCAGAGTCACACAGTCATACAAAGAGAAGGGTATGGCAGCATTTAAAAACCAAACTATCCCATGCCATTGTAACTGAAATACCAGAATAATGTTTAGAAAATCTTTGCGAGCAAAAGAAATTAGGTCTTTTGGCTACAAGGCTTCAGGAAACATTTTCTGATAATTGCCTATATAACTCTGTGTCATCCATGACAGTGGCATCTTTCAAAAAAAAAAAAATCTAGACTATTTTACAAAGATGTATGGAAACAAACAGGCACTTCTGAACCTCCACCAGGACCTACTGTGCCTCATTTTCTGTATGTGCCTGACACACGTGTGATCTTCTTGCCCTGGTATTCTTGGTGAATGTGGAGATAAAGCTTTCTGCAGCTGACAGCCCACAGGATGCAAAAATTCCACCATTTCCTCTCTCCGACTAGAAAATGACTGGAATGACTCAGCTCATGTAGTTAGTGTAGCAAGTGTGACCTTTTTAAAGATGACTGCCGTATGGAGCTTTTTCGACTCTACTTTCTCCCATCTTCCTTTACTCAAGAATGACCAACTTCAAAGGAAAAGTTCACCGCTCCAATTCAATATTCTCCATATTGAGAGGAGTAAAAATAAACATTCTTCTCAGTTTATTCATGCATAAACTAGAATCATCCAAGTGTGACATCTGATAGGAACTACATGATTATAATCTGAAATGAGAACAAAGTTCATCTTGTGCAATTTCTTATTCTTTTTTCCCTGCATAATTTGAAAGAAGAAAGAGATTGCGGCATCTTATTACACATTAAAGCTCAGGAAAGCCAGGGCTGTGCATTCCTGTGTTAACCTTTTTAGTATTCTTCTGGCTAATTGTCTCTCCGTTCCACCTTCTCCTCCCAGGTTAATGGGGTGGGTCAACAAGGGAGGACAGGAATGGTTGGCCAGTCGCACTACAAAGCAAACTGAAAAGGTCAGAGTAATGTGCTGTATTATTCATGGGCTATGCCTTGCTAAGGTGTCTTAGATCTCGTGTCTTCTCATGATGAATTACAAGAAGAACAAGAAAGAGCCCAATGTGAAATTGGCTTTTGTGAAAATGATTGTAGTTCAAATGGAAAAATGTAAAACTGGCACCTGCTGTTGTTCTGGTTTTTGAGATTAAAGATGTGTGACCACATATAGCCACTGAATAAGCAATAGGTTACATTTGTATGACTTCTCAGCTGGATGGGAAGTAGAATACAGTGTACCTGTATATAGACTATTCTAATTTTAGCCATGGACTTTATTTTGGAAATACTGTGGTGCCTAATATCCCATCTATGTCTTCTGTGTCAAGAAACTCATGACTATTTATAGATTTCTTAATATGAGACTCCTTTTTAAGAGGTGTTTTCTTAAGTATTAATATGCTAATTCCTAAGAGGGCATTCTAGAATGGACTGTAAAACTGTCCTTGTTCTCAGGAGTTTGCAATCTGTATAGTCCAATTTGGAGGAAAACTTGATATAACTGTTCTTTTCTCCTTCACAGAGGTAGACAGAGATACTTGCAGAGGCAGGAGCATCACTGAGGTGCTCCCAATTTTTTTCTGAGTACTATCCCTCTCATTGACTACGAAGTGAGATTAGCAACAGCAGACTACTGATTTAATCCCTATGACTGGGTGTCACAAGTGCATCTCATCATCTTCCTTTGGTCATGTGTTTAATTTAATTGATACTTTAGCTATGGAACCATCACTGAATCACAATCTTGTATTTGTCAGGTGTTTTTACCATACGCCTTTGACAGGAGAGACTTTACAAATAGTGAAAATGAAAAATGTTTTTTAAGACCAACCACTTTCTGGTCTACCTTCTCTGGGTCGTAATTAGTGTTGTAACTCAACAGTAAACATACACCTAACACCTGAAGGAGCTGACTCTGCTTGTGCTCATTGTCCCTTCCAGGGCTTAGTACAGAAATTCTGGCATTTACAAGGAAGTAAAGATTGCAGCAGCGAGCAGAAGAATTATGAGGCATTCTTCTTCTTCCCCCCACCCCCCAACCTCCCTTCTTGAAATTGGTATAGTGTTCTGTGCTTTTCATTGAGTGGTTTCAACTGACACCAGTTGCCTGGGGCCGGTGAACCTAGTTGTCAACAGATAAATCATTTTTGTAATAAAATCTGAGATGGAGGGAAACAAACCCCCATCATTCATTTGGAAACCAGTCTTTGAAAGAGAAGTGACCTGAAAGTGGAACTCTTGGGGAGTGGTCTCATGTGTCCTTGTGTACAGGAGCAAAAGAGCCACCACAACCATGGGCCAGAGTGTTTTTAATGTGCTCTTAACAAAAAAGAGGAAGAGGAGTGAAGTCCAACTTGTAATAATATTTCCTGAATGAGAGGAGCCGTAGTATATGTCATCACCCTATAGAAATCTCCCGCTAAGAGGCCAGAGAATCATTGTAATTCAGTCTACTATTTCTTTAAAAGGCAAGTTAATTATTATGTACTTTAATTTTGTAGGTGATCCTAGTGAATCTCGTGCTTTAGAAACGATACTGCACACAGCAAGCATCACAAATCCCCCCTGCCCTTCTTCCCCATTGTGCAGCCAAAATATAGTATATTCATAGAATCATAGAATGGTTTGGGTTGGAGTGGACCTTAAAGAGCATCTAGTTCCAACCACCCTGTCATGAACAGGAACACTCTTCATTAGACCAAATTGCTCAAGGGCCTGTCCAACCTGGCCTTGAACAGAGTAATGCTGACTCTCAGAGACTCATGAATAAAACACTAAGCAGGTTTGGACCTGCGCCTATGCATCACAGATGGGTATTTTTGGAAATAGCAATACCCTTCTCTGTGACAGAGGCTCCTTGCATGTTTGCTTTGTGTTGTTTCATAGCTGAATTCATCTCCTTACAACTACTTTAGGCTGTGGCTTTCTGGAGGTAAAAGGGCACTGTAGCGAAGTGTTGTCCTAGATGTTTCTGACACCTTACAGATTGATATGGGTTATGGCCTCTGTCTCTCAGTGATGTATTGATCTACATCATAAGACAGGTTTTCTGCCCTACTGAAAAGTGAAATGTCACATCTTGTCTTGGATCAGAGTTTCTTGCAAAACTTCACGATGAGACTGATACATCTTTCTTGGTGCACTCAGCTCAACTTGTTAATATTGCACAGACAACTGGTTTTCACTGGCATGCTTTTTTGTTCCTAAATATCACCTGTTTTCAGTGCACTTTACTGCTTTTCATCATTCTAGGTAAAAATACCTGATTTTGCATTAAATATTGCAGAATTGTAAGCCAGCTCGCATCAAATTAAGAGTATTTATTTAAGACCTTCATGATTTACCAAACTATGTGTTAACTGTGACTTGATGATCCATGGAGAGCGGTCTTTCTGATTTAGTGTGTGTCTGCTCATCAAGGATGGATGATTGCCACTGCGTGTCATAAAACTTCATCTGACAAAACCAACTCCATAGCAAAATAATGCCATCTCTAAAGGGCAATAATTCTTTGTTTTCCTGTCCCACATGTTTAAGGAGCTCAGGCTAGCTCAGATTTTCTCAAAAAGATTTCTTTATACTTACTCTGTTAACAGTGAACAAAGAACCGTCAAAGCTTTTATCAGTTCTTTCTGTTTTTCAAAAACCTTTTATGAGAGCCTAGGAAGATGGACTTGAGCAGCTAAAAATCTGTAGGATTTAGACTCCTATCTATGATAAATAGATAGTGGGAATTGAGTGCTAAATACCTTTGAGGTCCTGGATTTTTAATTAAATCTTAGGGCTGGGGGCTGGATTTTCCCTTTCTTTCAATCTTTTTGTTTTTAAAATCACCCTGATTATAAAACTAATCAAACTGAATACTGTTTTTGTAGAACGAGGTTCTTTACTTACAAAGTAAACAGAGTGAACATAAAGGAAATACCAGCCTTAGAAGAGACTGCACACATCAGCTGGGGATGCCTGTCAAACATCATCTGATAAGGTGATCTCTGTTGAAAAGCAGGTGTGTTGCTTTGCTCACTGATGACAGGTGTCAGGGGATTTGGGATCCTGTCCTCCCTTGAAGACCAAAGCGATGCAAGATGTGCCTGCACTACAGACTGCTGCTGTGGGAGTGAAAGATGTGTGGCTGATCCTTAAGCAAGAGATTTGCACTGAAGAAGGGAGGTGCAGTTCTTCTCTTCCCTGCAGCGTTCTTGTGGTTTTGTAAAAAAAACAATTACCATCTAATGGAGGGGGAAAAAATTCATCGTAAGGGCACAGACGAGAGAGGAGGACTCCATGTTCTTAACCATGGGACAACAGCTTGGCTCCATTTTCTTTTCCTTTCTCTTTTCATAGTGTTGTTGTTCTTCCACTTGCAGTTGCCACAGCTGTAAGGTGCAGAATGATGCTTTTCGCCTATAGATTGTACTGTATTGGTGTAAGGCATTAACCTGGAAAGAAGGCAATGTGGGGCTGAATCTTCCTAGCTGAGGATGGAGGGAACACTGTTTTTTTTAGTGATGCTTGGGTCATAATCAAGGCAGCAGGATTTTATAGAGTTTGGATGCAGAATATTCTCAGAACAGAAAATACAATATAGGCCACTTTTTTGCTGGGTGTTACTATTTAAATAAACAAGACAATTTAAAACAAGCCTTTCACAGAGATTTATTCCAACCAGTAAAGACTAATGAAGTGCAGGGGTGTTTGCTAAAGATACCCCACAGTCAGGGGAAGGCTCATTAGTTGGAAAGGTGGCTTTTGCTGACCCATCTGTCAAATATTCACTGTTAACATTCTTGTTTGCTGTGTGGCCGTGTTTTTTGGGCTGGTAAGGGGTGGTTTTGTAGTTCCTATAACGTTGCTGTGTACTTTGAGTTCTTTTCATTTTTTCCATCTTAGCTATTCTCAGCCTTTTGTTCTTTAAGTAATTGTCTTCTACTTGGTATAAGAAGTCTTCAATTAGTCCAATCTGCAATTATAAAGAAGTGGTGTCAAAAGCATGTCCTTTCCCCTCTATAAAAATTTTAAAAGCTTTCCAACTAGTTTATTTCAAAACTAATTGTCATTAGAAAGAAAAATACATGAAGGCACCTCTCATACAGTTGGCTGGAGTACAGCACCTGATTTCATAATTTATTTCTTTAGTCCCTTTCTATTTGGATTCAATTACTTTACTGCTGTGGAATAGACTCTTTCATTGAAATTTGCACATTGAAAACAGGAATTTATCACAACTCTGTTTTTAAATGGCATTGAAAAGCAGCCACTTTAAAAGGAAAGGATGATGAGGAAATTAATCTCAGGCAAGTTTTTCTTGATAAGGAAAGAGAACAGAAGCTTCTGGCATTTATATGCCAAAATCAACACATGGAGAAAAATGAGTATTCCACATTGCTGTGGCAAGAACTATTTTTCTATTAAATCAAAATGAAGTTCTGAATAAATATGTTTTCCCGTGAATATAATACACTAGAGAATACAGTAAAAGAATAGATGACCTCAGTGTTCTCCTGAAATAAGAATGCAATTATTCTAATAAAGAGTACATTCAAATAGACACATCTTCCTTGCAGGGGTGATTTCAAAACAACCAAAACTATAGATTAATAGTACTGTGTACAGGCATTCTGTACATACCAGGCATTTGTAATTTTATGGCTGTATCCCCCCATACCTTACCTTTATTCATACCCTTTGTCAGCTTTTACGATATGCGGCATTTCTGTAAGGTGAAGATGAGAATCATCTCCCTTCACACTGAGTTATACTCAAGACCTAGACCCTTTTTAAGTGAGGATCTAAAGAATCAATCTTCCAATTGCATTTTAAACGGAAATCTTAAAAAAAAAAAAAAAAAAAAAAAAAAAAAAAAATAAAATTTCACAATGGTTTTTAAAAAGAAAAATTAAAAAAAAAAAAAAAAAAAAAAAAAAAAAAAAAAGAAAAGAAAGGCTGAATCCATCCCCTGACACGCACACATTCAGTGCAGCATTGCTTCTCTAAGCACTACACTGAACAACTGACTGAATTAGTCTGAGCGTGGCTTCCTATTGTATTTATTCGTATATTGATCTGTTATTGAAGCACTCCTCAGCCCTGAACCTGAAGCTGTGCCATGCACTCTAGCCATGTTTTGGGCTGATGAGGGGTGTGTTTGCGAGAGAGAGAAAATGAGGCAAGCAGAAAAGCTTACGGACAATTACATCTGCCTCCCTGGGGTGCTGAGGGCACAAGGAACATGTTTGGGACAGGAGCTGTGCTGCCTCCTCCCCATGAAGCTTGCAGGGATGATGTTTTCAGCAGATCACCTTTGCATAGCAGCGTGCATGATGCCATGGAAAAGAGTTTTCTACTGTGCTGATGAACTTTGACAGACACTTGTGCGTGGGCTTTCGCTCCTCTGTTGCCAAGAGATCCATTGCAACAGGAGCACAGGGAGGCTGGGGCTCTCTGAAGTCAGCCTCATGGGCTGGCTCCACTGTCACGTGCTCACCATATAAACATGCAAAGGATTAGAGAAAGGCATCATTATGCTAGCCTCATTTTTAAGAAGTTGAAATTAAAGCTTAGGAAATCATTGATCTGGCCAAAAGCACACGGGAAGTCTCGGAAAGAAAGACTAATTGCTTAGTGCCAAGCCCCAAACCAGGGGCTCAGCCATATTTAACACAACCACCAAACCCACAAGACTGTTCTGCAACAAACCAAACAAAAAAGTCTATGTAACTTTCTTCTGCAGTTTAAAGTAATCTTTTCTATTTTGGGGCTAATGCTTGAGTTTGGGTGAGCATAAAAGGTGGTAAGAGGAAAGGAAATGGGTCCTGGGTGATGGACAGGTTGTGGTGTTAGGGCAAAGGGGACACCAGAAAAGCAACAAGTTTTACAGCAGAGTGGTGCCTGCACTGCTGATGATGCCACTAGAAAGCCCTGGTGGAATGATGTTCCTACCCTGAATCATGGCTCAGCTGCTGTTGTGTGCTTTTCATATTTACAGAATACCTGTCAGCTCCAGCCCCCCCAAATACATTCTAATATAGTGTATCAGGGGTGGAAATAATAGCTGCTTACATAATTGCAATGTTACTGACACAGCTGATGAGCTGATGATGTTATTTTCACTGCAGTGATGGCATTCAAACCCTTGCCGACTTACAATTACACTGTATGCTCTGAGCCCTAGCATGGTTTAAATTACCATACAAACACAACGAAAATACAGTCTCTTGACAAGATAAAGGAAGGAGGGATTGGTTTAAAAATCTCTTCTTGGTGCCTGCAGTGTTCAGTAGTGCTAATTCGTGGCTTTCTAGCTTGCACAGTTCATTTTAAGAAAGTAAATTGGAAGCATTATGTTCTGCCTTTTTACCTTAATTTAAAACCTCCCTGTGCCTGCTCGTCTTCTGTCTGACTGCGGTGAGCCTGAGCCACCTTTGGGGCTTTCACTGGGAAATGCAAATTTTTTAAATCAATAGCTTTTCTTTTTTCCTTTTTCATTCCCCTCCCCACCCCCCC